>NC_031954.1:5607658-5628610 GCF_000303195.2 Fusarium pseudograminearum CS3096 | reverse complement strand
GTAGATCAGCTTATGCTACTTAGACTATGCTCTTTAGGCTATTTATTTTTGTAACCTAAGACTTAGGAGGTCAACTTTTCTGCTACCCAGTAGATAGTAGACAATCAAGTGCGAGGCCAGGATACGAATAATGGCCTAGCCAGGCACAGCCTCTGTCCAAGGTCGTATGCACTGGTGGCTTGAGCTGCCCGAGTCCAATACAAGATACTGAGTGGATTTGACGACCACTGAGCAGAAACTCAAGATCAATTGCCGTTACTTGTCCATCCCAGTATGAAAGTCAATCATGCATCTGCCGACGCCTCCAATACACCAATACAACGTCTTTTCTGCCGCCAAGTCTAGACACCAATCCGATCAGGTGATGGGCAGGATAGAAGACAGGAGAATCCCCCACCGTTTCTTGAACCTTCTCTGCTACTCTTTCTACATGTGTTGGCATCATTGACATGTTGAATGATCGACAGATAAGAGCTGAACAGTAGCTTATACCTCGGCCAAAAGTGGGACGATAGAATGATGCACCCCGGCTTCGGCGTCGGTCCCCGTCTTTCTCCAGGTTTCCTTCCCAATCATACCCTGGGATGAGGTCTTGGACCATCGGCCACTGTATCCGTAGGCTACTGTACTTGTATCTGACATCAACAACTCCTCATCATCTCTGATCCATCCATCAAACCTCTAATACCGTTTCTCTTTGCTTAATTGCGTTTTGTATAGCCTCAATTCATTCTGCTTGAACCCATAATCAGTTCCTTTTCTACGTAGCAAAACAGTGGCATCATGGCAAAGCCGCAGACTGCCAATCTTCCCCTGATACCACTTGCGCGAGGCACCATTCTCCTCCCCGGCCTCGTTCAGCGCATCCCAGTCTCGTCAAACCGACCCGATATCCCCGCCCTGCTCGCCCACGTGTACGAACAAGCAGCTTCCAAAGGTCCCGATACGCGCATCGACAGCATTCCCATCGCTTGTGTTCCGATCTCATCTCCTCTCATCAGTGGCAATGGTCAACGACTTATTGGCGATGCTGAAGAGATAGATCCGGCCGCGATTGAGAACGTGCTTCCTGGCTCTGCCAAAAAGGATGATCTCTTTACGTTTGGCGTTGCGGCAAAGATCATTGGCATTGATGGAAGGGGAACTGGTGAATTTGCCTTGCGTGTTGAAGGCACTGCCCGCGTGCGCATCGAGAATTTTACACGCGAACGTCCTTACTTCGAGGCCAAAGTGACATATTTCCACGAAGACAGTAAGCCGCCTCGTTAAGCCTCCCCTTCATTACTTGTGATTGACTGTTTTATCCAGACAATGTTACCGACAAGCAGGCGCAAGACCTTTTCGCTCTCTTGAAAACCCGATCGCGCGAATTGGTCACGATCTTAAGGATTTCTTCACTCCTTCCCCGAACCCGCGATGGCCCGGTTCTTTCGCCAGTACTCACCAGACGACTCGAAATGCTCATCATGAGGAAGGAATTACACGAAGCCGGCCTCCTTGCCGATTTCATGGCCAATTTGGTCGAGAGTACACATGAGGAGAAGCTTGAGGTTCTTGCAGCTCTGGACGTCAAGGTTCGCCTCACCAAGGTCATTGAGTTACTGGAGCGTCAGGTTGGTGGCATTAAAAACAACTTCAAGATCACCACTTTCACAACCATGCCCATTCAAATACTGGATCGATTGAACGAGAACCAAAACAGAAAGCCAGGCTCGCTTCCCCAAATCCCAGGCATGGCATTTGTTCCACCCAATGGACAAATGCCCGGTGGCAACGATCATAACGACGACCAAGAGGCCAATGAGCTTGATGAGCTCAAGCGTAAGCTTTCGAGCGCCAAGCTTCCTGCCGAAGCGGCCAAGACCGTAGACCGCGAGTTAAGACGTCTGCAGAAGATGCAACCCATGAATCAGGAGTATCAGGTCACTCGTAATTGGCTCGAAACTTTGGCTGAGATTCCTTGGACAGCCACCACAGATGATCGTTTGGGCCCTGAGACTCTGCACAGAGCGAGGAAGCAGCTCGATGATGACCATTATGGATTAGACAACGTCAAGAAGAGGCTCATCGAGTATCTGGCTGTCTTAAGGCTTAAACAGTCAATCAACGATGAAGTTGAAGAGAAAATCAAGGAAGCAGAACAAGAGACGATCCAGTCTACTGCTAACGAGCAAGGAAACCAGGAAAAGCAAGACAAAGAAACCGCCGAGGGAAGCCCAGCAACCGGGGATGCCACAAAGCCAGAGATGGCCAAGCTCGAAATCCTCAAGTCCCAACGTATGGTGGACAAATCTCCCATCATGCTCTTGGCAGGTCCTCCTGGTGTGGGCAAGACCAGTCTTGCGAGATCAGTCGCTACGGCCCTTGGCCGCAAGTTCCATCGCATCTCCCTTGGTGGTGTTCGTGATGAGGCTGAGATTAGGGGCCATCGAAGAACCTACGTCGCGGCCATGCCAGGCCTCATCGTTCAGGGGCTAAAGAAGGTTGGCGTTGCTAACCCCGTCATCCTGCTCGATGAGATAGACAAGATTGGCCACGCAAGCATCCATGGCGATCCTTCAGCGGCCATGTTGGAGGTTCTAGACCCAGAGCAAAACTACAACTTCCAGGATCACTATGTCGGTATGCCGATTGACCTTTCCAAAATTCTTTTCATCGCTACCGCCAATAGCCTTGACACTATCCCTGCTCCTCTTTTGGATCGAATGGAGACCATCTACATTCCTGGCTACACAACACTGGAGAAACGACATATTGCGATGCAGCACCTCGTTCCCAAACAGATCAGAGTCAACGGTTTGGCTGAAAGTCAGGTTGCCTTCAACCAAGAGGTAGTTTCCAAGATCATTGACTGCTACACCCGTGAATCCGGAGTTCGCAACTTGGAGCGAGAGATTGGTTCAGTCTGTCGCGCTAAAGCTGTTGAATACGCCGAAGCCAAGGATGCGGGTCATATAGAGCATTACCGACCTGAGCTGAGTGTAGAGGACATCGAGGACATTCTGGGCATTGAAAAATTTGAAGAAGAGATTGCCGAAAAGACTAGCCGTCCGGGCATTGTGACAGGGCTGGTGGCTTATAGTTCCGGGGGCAATGGCAGTATCCTCTTTATTGAAGTTGCCGATATGCCCGGTAACGGACGAGTTCAGCTCACAGGTAAATTGGGTGATGTTCTCAAGGAGAGTGTCGAGGTCGCCTTGACTTGGGTCAAAGCACATGCATTTGAGCTGGGTCTAACACCAGAGCCTACTACGGACATTATGAAAGAGCGTAGCATTCACGTTCATTGTCCATCCGGTGCTATTCCTAAGGACGGTCCTAGTAGTGGTATCGGCCAAGCTATTGCGCTCATTTCCCTCTTCTCGGGGAAGCCGGTGCCACCGACAATGGCGATGACGGTACGTTGCCATTCAATCCTTCAACTCGCGATAATCCAGTATACTAACAATCATCTGTGCGACAGGGCGAGATTTCTCTCCGGGGCAGAGTTACAGCCGTCGGAGGTATCAAGGAGAAACTCATCGGCGCCCTCCGAGCTGGCGTCAAGACTGTGCTACTTCCAGCCCAGAACCGCAAGGATGTTAAAGATCTCCCACAAGAGGTCAAGGATGGACTCGAAATTCTTCACGTCAGGTAAGCCATCTCTGTCCTTGATTGAGGTTTTCGTCCTACACTCAACCCTGCCACATATTATGCCCGAAGACAAGAGTTATGTTCCACTAACATATGTCTTGAATAGCCATATCTGGGAAGCCATCCGTCTCGTCTGGCCAGACTCGCATTGGGCCGAGGACAGTAACTACCGAGGCATCGAGAGTCGGCTGTGATGCACCCAGCAGAGCCTTTTGTCGGCTATGTCACCGCTTCACGCATATTGACTGTCTTGTCGATGCGCCTTGGCCTGCTCCGCATCCCTGAAACGTCTCGCGGCGACCTGCTTAACTGCGTCACAAATTTCTACTCCTACCAGTGCGAGTGACATACTTAATCTTACAGATGTGGCCCAAATCGGCCCCCTTTGCGACGCATCTATCCGGTTCACCAAACGGCTGCTCGTCCCACAGAACCCCCTATCCCGTGATCTCACGTTGTCCTTCCCGCCAACTTCAGCCATTCTATCCCTTGCGCATGCACATGCTTGTTTCCATTCAAGACAACTTGGTGAGCTTGAGTGTGGCGTCTTGTAAGCTGCATGCCTTTCTCAAGGTTGTGATGTATCTTATGCCATCCTTTCTACCAAATTTTGTACCAGACTGGCACGGTCAAGGTAACGCCGCAGCGAGCCAAGCGAGTCTGGGTTTGTTGTGCTACGCTAGGGGTACAATCGGTCAAGGGGTGTGGATATGTCACTCGATTTGAGATATGTCTCATATCCTTCTGGTGCTAACTTCCGGGAATCGTTGGGAATGAGTCTTGAATGCGAGACATCGGAACATCTCCGGCAGGCACATCCCGAGCTGGATGCACAGCTGGCCAAATCATGGTGCCGGATGATGAGCGAGATGAGTTGTGATTCAGGAGTTATTGTCTTGCTTTGTTTCCTTTTTCGGTATGCCATGCCGATGTAATGCCATGTGTATAACACGATAAATTCCATCGTCCTCAGTATTTAAACTTTGACATATCGTCGCTCTCTAGGTATCCTGTTTCAGCTATATAGTCCATGGTAGAATGTGTGGTGTCGCATGGCGGCCGCTAAGTCTTAAACCCATTTTCCGTGCACAAGAATTGCTCTTGCTAATTGACAGAGTCGCTGTAACAACAAAGGGGGCATGGTCACTGGGCAAAATGAAGATAGCATGTCAGACAAAGTTACCAAGCAGTGTCTCGCCGTGAACCGAAGTATCATGCTTTTACTGTCCGAGGAAACCAAAAGCATACACCGACCATTGAAGATCGCGAGTACCTGATATTAGAACTATAGGGTGGGCATATTTCGGTCCTAGGCTCAACGCAACCCGCAGGAAACGCCCCCGCGTGCGTGTCGAGTGTCAAATCATTTCTGCAGGCCGATCATGGTTCATCATGGCGGGTTCGGCGTCTGTCGACCCAGACCCTCGGTGACTCCAGGGAGGGAGGGAGAGACACTCAAAGAAGCAAGTGCCTGCGCCACATTTCCGAATGAACCATGAAGGGGAGGGAGATCCAGAGCAACGGGATGAATCTAGCGACCCGTTGTAAGACTTGTTTCATCGACGACCGAGGAAGAAGATCTGGGATGAGCGTCACAGTCGAGACCCGCGAATCATGCAAGGACCTGCTGGGCCAGGTTCAAGTATACGAGCTGCTCTCTCAGCTCTCAGTTTTCAGCTCTTCAGGTCGAAACATCAAGACCCAAACTCCATCCTCCGTGCGTATTGAATCGATTGCTTCTCGAAAAGCTCAGATTCGGTCAAGAGCCAAAGTGTCCCTTTGCTTTTTCTTACGTCACTAAGACATTTCATAGCGGGCGCAGACCCATCTGCACCATGGTCAACTCACCGAGACGACATTCGTACACAGCCAGCCCTCAATAAAGTTGCTTCTGGCTACGAATATCAGGCCATAACCAGCAATAAATCTGAAACAAATACGACTGCAAGACAAGCCCACAGAGAATTAAGTAAGTTTTTTTCAGTCTTTCAAATCGTGCCCCCTTGATATCCTCAAGATACTTTGACCGAGCATCATCGGCAGCGGTTCGTGTCATATAAAACTAGTAGATAAACAAGCTGTACCTAGCGGTCCAGGCCCTCAGGTTGGTTATGACACATGGGTTGTATACCAGGTATCCGTAATGCTTCTTGAGACAATAAGCCACATTGACGCAAACCATACCCTCATGGCCAAGGTTGCTAGACTTCATTGATGAATCGAGACGCTCAGGAGATACTACTCTCAGCTGTACGGGCATACCCACCCAAAGGGTCTCAAAAGACATATCGGCCACCTCACTTCTGGCCCCATTGCCTTGAATTCGTCAGCGGCCCCAATTGATGGCTATTACTATGTACCAGAATAAACGGATGAGGAGCCAGCCATGCAGTTACCCGCAGGGAGAAGGCTAGCACAATATGCAAGCACACTGCCGCGTCCCAGGCCTCCGGGACTGTGGCCATTGATGCCCCGTGTTGTACAGTATATGCCTTGGCGACTCCTTATTCTTCATTAGCCGTGCGCTTCTTGAATCAATGACAAGCAGATCTAAGTAATAAGAAGACGTTTGGCAGGAATGTGTGCTAAATGTTTAAAAACATGTATGATGACTGCGTTGTTGGGCTGTTGTCAGGGTGGTCTTTGCTGCATAGTTTCACGGCAGATCTGTATCAAGTCAACATTGAGTTTGTACTCGGTCACGAGCGCGGCTACTATACCGGCTAAGCTAGCACTTGTCAGGTCAATTTCCCTAGAGAAGAAGACAGGGTTAAACTAGAGGTCCTGCTCATCTTGGAGCGCAGAGAGAGCAACACTCCCCGGAATTTGCACCATGCTGTCGTGCGAGGATGCTTTCAGCTAACTTAACTCATAATACTCCTGCGACTCTGGCGTAATATCTGCCAGGTGACGTGTAGTATTAGCAACTAGAGGAACTTGATGACAGTGTCGGTCTTGGCTAAATTAGAAGCCTGGTCCCTGGAACTTAGTTAGACAATTAGACAGCTTCGAGTTCGACATGTCAGATCATATCCTCAGGGAACAATCCAGGCGCGGAAATTTACTAGCGCTGCACCAACTGGAACTACGGCACCAGCCGTCATAGTTGAGCCTGACAAAGGGCTGAACATTCTGTGCCAGTAAACGTTTGGGTTGAACCCTTATTTCCATTATGGATAACTGTCGCTGGCTCACGGACGTGGAAAGTCGAGATCAGCATGACATGGTACTCGTTGAAACTGCCAGTCATCCCTTCACTCATTCCTGATAATGATTTCTCGAGACGCTTGCCGGTCCTTCCTGGTCAACAGGGGTTAATGAGATGAAAAAAAAAAAAGCCCCAATTAATATGATCACATAGGCCTCTCTCACCGTTTTTCGGTTCTGTCCAAACTGTCGAAGGGTCGTGCCAGGGAGGAAGGGACCCCACCCCCCCATCTCCAAGCTGCCGGGCATCTTCGAATCTGGACTCGAAGAAATACGTGCCGAAACGTGGGATAGCAGGTTGAAGAGGCATCATGTGTCTAAATTGGGTTGGACCCAACAACTATCGTGATATTGCAGTCCATCGATGCCGCTTTGCGGGGTTTAAAGGACCCAATGAAAAGATGTGTACTAAGAACGCCATAACAACGCCGTTCGGACTGCATTGTTTTGGATCCTTTCGCAAAACAGACTGTGGTCGCGACCTTTGGGCTCGTACGATACATAGGTAAGCAACACCATAGCTGAATCGCCGCGATGGCGCTGCTACCCGAGGCATTCAAGCCGTTATTATGGCAAGGGAGGGAGTTGAACATAGACTTTGATAGTACAAGCCCCTAACTCAGTCCCCCGTTAGGAGGTGGGCGTTTCGATATTTCACGCCCAGCGCAGATGGGGTTTCGACGGCTGGAGAATCCCAGCTCGAGCATTAGGTTTGTTTTTGAGATGGTATGTACATACTGTAGTGGCAGCTATACGGATAACGAGGGCTGCTGACAGCAGGGTTGGCCTTGCACAGAGAGACGGAAAGGGGTCCATTGCCATGTGTATGTCCCCTGCCCAAATTGGTTATGAGCTTCCTAAGCGGCGCATATCATTACAGGGAGTGAACCAACCTGTTAAATCCCAGAAGGCTGTCCCAAAAAGCCAACAGGGGGAACGTGTCATGGTGGTCAATTTCAGAGCATGTCTTTTGGCTGAGCGCCACCCCCAAGCAAAATTGCATAGTACGTATGGCTTGGACGGTCATTGGGTGTAATTCCTGGCAAATCGGGCATTTCGCTAGGATAACATTATCCCAAGAAATGACGACAGATACGACTTGTTTTGACTTTGAGGGTGGTGCTGTCCTGAGTCGAGTCTTTCTGGTTTGCTCAGTCTGGTGCTGGTATGTATGTATGTGCGTTAGATAATACTATCCGATATATGCATGATCTGCAATGCTTGGATAATACTCCGCAGTATCACAATGAATGGCTAGGCTTATGGTCCTGTTTACTAGCAGCAGAGGCTTCTTGGACATGACAAGTCTGACTCTTGAAAAGAAGAAGAATCGCATCGCGTTAGATGAGCATGGGTATCAAGGGAACTTGACTTCCCGGTCAGGGATGCATCTCCGTTTATTTCCCCCGTTTGATCGAGTGGGTTAATCATCTACAAAGTCGTGATGAGCCGTTCAAGGTACCTTTTTGGCAGTGCCGATCCGATCAGACGTTGCCTGTCTGGGAAATAGGGCAGCCCAGGTGGTAGGTAGCCAGTTGACGTAGTCATCTTGAGTGTGTCTTGGCCAGAAAGGCCTGCAAATGATGTAGACTAAACGATGGGTGGTGTTTCTGTTTGACTTGAAAAGGCTTTGTTAAAGGGGAAGTAGTCAAGTCAAACACGAATTGCTGCAGAAGCAGGTAAGCATCTACAACCTACCTACCTATTCAAAGGGGACTAAACCTGCACCTGCCTTGGATCAGCTTGGATTGGGTCGCTCTTACAATAACGATCCATTATCTGACTGGGATTCTGCCATCTTACGCCGCAGTACTCTGTACCTACCTAGTATCGGCCATTCAACCCTGGTTCATTCCTGATACTATTGATACTATTGATACTATTTCCATAATATATTTACGCTTCCAGGCGGAGCTATCCACTATACCTAGGTAGATTCGAAAGGCAGTGGCAGATTTGGTTTGCACCATGTCTGTAGACTTAATCGCCAGGGAGGGGTTTATGCTGTGCTTCCAGCAATCTGAGTATGCATCTAGGTACCTAGGTACCTATCTCGCATCCGACACCTCTTTCGATGTGCGCGCTGTCACACCGGGAAAGGACAGGCCAAGGGGAATTTGTCTTTCGCAATTGCAGTTCGAGGCAGGACAGCGCAGTTGTCTCCATCTGATCCTTGTTGTTAAGCTCTGCAACATGCTTCCTCTAGGCACGTGCAGTACATATTATTTAGTGGTTTACCAGCCTTAGTAGTCTAGTGCTTCCTTGTCAGTTTCTTAGAGACATGGCTTGGCGAAATCTACATCAATCACAGCTGAACCGCCTTTTCGGAAGCTCTAGACCTTGATGCTTTTGCCACGATAGGAGCATTTCTTAGCGGGTGTCTAAGACAAGTGTGCCACACTCGCCTACCATGTCCGACAACGCCCGCGTCATGAAACCCCCAAAGAACATGACAGAACTTGCTTCTATAAGTCTTCCGAGTCTTGGCATCTCTAACGAAGTCAGTCATTGGGGTAATGTAATGGCCGATTAGTCTGTCTGTCTTGCCGCCCCGTCTCAGATGTCGCACGGGCGGCATCGCCAGTCAGATATGACAGCCTAACAACCTCAGCCAGCATCTGTAGGCACTGTCCGTGGTGCAACGTGACCGCAGGGATACAGAAACGGTACGGTGCGGTACGTCGTTGGCAACACCGAGAGCGTGGATTCGAGGCAAAGGTTTTCCTTTTGCCTCTCTGCATCTCTTTCTTACCCAATCACCGCTCTTTCAGCTGCAACCAAACTGAGTCAGAAAGCTTGCAACCCGCCTGCACACCAACGTCACAAGTACAGTTGCCCGACAGCCGCTTCGCTAGTTTAGCAGAGTCTGGCGCCCATATCCACAGCGAACCACCCAGTCGGGAGCACCACATTTCTCTTATACGAATAACTTAACCTTTCCGGAGATTTCTTTCAGGAACAAACCCGAAGCCTCGAGCCCACCCGTCTTGGCGGTTTGCTGTGTCAACAGCGCGCGCCATGGTCATGACGCCAGAATGAAAGGAGAAGAGAAAAAAGGGCGAGAGAAAGATAAAAGATAAAAGAAAAAAGAAAAATAGTTTTTCTCCCCCGGTATGGCCTAGATTTTCGAGGCCCTTCTGTGTGTATCGGCCAACTATTGCACGCACATTGCATTGTCGAAACCATCGCACTGCTGAGACATCAAGGGCAAAACGGCAGCGAGTTCCTTCTCAAGGGCTCCAGTACGTGCCTGACTCGCCCTTGCAAACCTTGAGAGCATGGTTTATCAGCCTCCTTTATCTAAATAATCATGGGCCTCACTTGAGAACACTAAGCGAAGTGAGTTTCGATATGAGCCTCTCTCGATGGTGAGACCGGATATTGATATGGTATGTACAGAGTAGAAAGGCTGATGGAAACATTCCATACTTGTCGGGCCCGACATGGGAAAGTTTTTTAGTGTTTTTTTCCTTCTTTTTTTGCACTTCAACAGGGGTTTTGTTCTGTCGGCGCGACTGCAGAAAGCAATATCCCTGACATGGAAGCCGTAAGCCACAAATGTTTGGCACCTGTCGTCATCCCCAACCACATGTCGGATGTCTCAGGTCAAGTTTGATGATTTGGCGACTGAAGAGTTTGGCGGTGATATGTCTACAACTAAAACTTATGACTCGAACCTTGTCTACCTAATCATCAGTTCTCGACCGATAAGTGGCTTTGGCGCTAATTGATCTAGGTGAAATTTAAAGACTCTGACAAGAACAAGCAATTTCTCAATTCACATACACATGGCCAAGTGAAAGTTGTTTCCAGGGGTGCCTGAGTTTTCTACATACTAACCCTGCCTAGTAGTCAGACCATTAGAATAAGTCCCGGATCTACCGTAAACTACTCATGTCTTACCTGCAGTGCGGACAATTCCATAGCATGCTCTAGACCACATGGCACGCCTGTAGGAATCATTAGAACCGCTCACCGATTGCTACGGCCGTGCGACTTCTTCATGATCACCATTCTCTACATGACCAACAGGTATGTAGAACTTGCAAAAGGCTAAGTCATACTACGACGACGGTGACAGTAGTGGGGTTGTTTCGTGCTATTACATCGGTAGGTAGCTGGGAAGCAGGGTAAGGAGAGGAAGACAAGATGAGGGGAAAAAACTAAGCGAGTGAATAATATGGCAGTCTCCAACCCTGACATCCCAAGCGATTAAGATCTGTAGATCACGCGAGCTCTTTGCCCAAAACGACCAAGAACTGTCACAGAATCGTCCTGAGTAATATTAAGTACGCATGTTGTAGCAATTTGACCACGGTCCGCTGATCCACACTTTTTCAGCTTTGTTCTGGTCCCTGCACAGAATACTCTAAGGGTTACATCGAAGACGTCGACCGACGTAGCGTCTGACAACGATCGCGCGCAGGTTGGCATGAGGGAGTGAGTACTGATAGGATTGGTGCTGTTGTTTTGTTCCCGCATTGCCCTGGTCTTATTATTAGTGATGTCGCCCTTTCTGACTGATGTGTTCCAATATGACCGAACGGTGGCTCGGGGATACAACCAGCTTACCGTACCTTTAGCAGATCTAACGGTCGAAGCTAGACCCAAGTCAGACTCGTCTGCTGCAACCACAGCAAAGTGACAGGTCATCCAATGTAACTTCCTTCAGAGTTCAATTTCTCCGAGATAGTCTTTACGGCGATGTAGCCACTGAGGAATGATTTAAATAGAACATGTCCGAAGTCACCCTCGTGTGAGTTGCGTCGGCTTGGTGCTTTTCATAATCTCTGAGTACTACGAAGAGAGTGAGATATCAAACAAAGCAATGCAGGTCTTCCTTTTTCAAGTTTGTCGGGATGAACATGAACAAACATGGGTAAAATATTATCGAGCACAGGCCAGATACTTAGCCCTCGTAACAAGTTTCGATATGCTCTGCTGACCAGAGCTTGACCTGGAGCTACCGCAGTAGTGCGGCAGCTTTTGTCGTCGTTGCCCCGATTACAGGGTCTCTCCCGAAGTGCTGGTGAGCGAGCGGCCGCTGTGAAGGAGTGCCGATGATGGCTAAATATGAGCAAGGTTACGTTTTGTAAACGGGGTAGATATGGAGGTGCAGGCACGGAGTAGGGCAGGCCACATTCTTCCCGACGGAAATTTAACCATGGGCACAGACGTCAGCGAGATGTCCGATACTGTTAGTGGGGTGTTTGCGAGACTATGAAAGGAGTTCCTGCCACCAGGCAAGCCATATTCTGACAACAAGGGTGCCCAACCGATAGGACCCGTCACCGCCCACTATAGAGTTGTTAATTGAGATCTAGTGCTCATTAGGATGGAAATTTTGTGTGCTTATGTATCATGATGCCCCGCGATAGTATCTGTACTGTCGCATATGCCCAGACGATGTGACCTGGTTCTTGGTCTGTGTGCGCAGGGTCCAGATCTATTTATTGCCTGGGTATAATCCAATATACCTGATAGGACATCTGGACTCGTTGGCGGTTGGCGGTTGGCGGAATTTGAGATTGCGCTAGGTGGTAGCCGACCGTTGTTAAAAGTACAGAAAAGTACAGGTACGTAAAGAAAGGGCTGCACGGCAAGTGTAGTGAGAGCTTCATTCGTGGAACGCCCGTTTCTCTTTAGTTCGGATGCAAGCTGAAAGTTGCAAGACTTCGCAACAGAGTGAACAGAAGCCCCTCCCAGCCAGAGAGAAAAGGGAAAGAATATGGTGAGCAAGCTAGTTAGAGGGCAATGGTTCAACGTTCATTATCATGCTCTCTTGGTGCTGTACCTAATCAAACAGAAAGGTTCTTGGCTTGTCTTAAGCGAACACTAAGCAACTGAACACCCTGCAATGACAGCTATATAGTGGAGATGAACCACCACGCACCTAACGATCCGTCGTCGCAAAATTGCTCGAGCCGGTGCAGTATCATGGCAGGTATCCATGGATGGGTGCGGAAGTTGTTCTAGATCTTGTCGCTTGACGGTTGGGCCGTTCAGAGCCACTAACACCTGCAGACGCATAGTTAAGCCAATTGGTTCATAGAGGCTTCGATTCGTGTAAGCACATAATAACGACTTCACAGCAAAGCAGTCGCGCGATCTCAACGAATACTAACACGCGTCGGACTGTAACCCTATCGACTAGGGATACTCTTCAGCAGTCAGGGTCCTTGAAGTCTTGGAACCTGACATGCGCCACCAACAACGTCCCGAATCATGTGCTTGTAAGCAGGAGGCCCCCACTCGATAGTGGGAGCCGATGCGGCGTATCGTCTTGTGCAGTGCAACAATGCTGTGATCCCACCGCTGAACGGGAGCGAGTCTTGAGTCGAGAGCGCAACATGAAAAGAAAGAGAAAAAACCGAATGACAAGGATGCGGCCGTGGTACAAACGTAACGTCTGACTGGGGCTAAACCTTGCACCCTGACACCAGATCTCGCGGCATTGCACAGCTGAATTTCTCGGCATGCCTGTAACGTCAATGAGGCATCGATAGTAGAAGAGATTGTGTCGACAAGCGAAGAAATAATATCCTGTAATAAGACGATATTGCTTGGTCCAGGAACCAAGGTTCCCATGCACGAAGACGACAGTGGCTGAAAGGTAAAATGTGGTAAGCACGGCCTAGCGATGATGTAAGTATGTATGTATCTTGGTTGGTACTATATTTCCATACCTGGCGCAGGTAGCAGTCACGTAGCAAGGATGTTTAATCCATGCAACTGCCTTCTCCGTGGAATTGAAGGTGTAAGACTAGCATCCTCTCGTTATGTAAGTTTGGGTTAATGAGGAAGGCGACGACTCGACGATGGGATGGACCAACAATTGAGTACCTTCCATGTATAGACACGTGCTTCCTGCCTGATCAATTACAATAAGATCCATACCCTAGTAGGTACTATCCGTGCAGGGTCAACCAGACCAGACGAAGTTGAGATACGGGAAGGAGCCTCAGAAAAAAATAAAAATAGCCAACCATGATCGATTCGCCGAGGTTTTATTTGCTCAATATAGGTGCAATGTGCAGCTTAGAATGCAAGCTCGGTATAGCAACAATATTCCTATCGTTCACGTTGTCGCTACGCCGTAGCTGTTTTGGGTTTCACGATGCTGGCTAACCAGCACTAAATTAGAGATCTAGGGTGTGTTATCCTAGGTTATCGAGGCTGGGAAAAGCGTTAAGATAATGGATGTTGAACTTTGCCGGCCAGAACATCATAACGAAAGAGGACATGTCGTTAGGTTTGGTATCGCCTCGACCTAGGAGGGAAAAAAACAGAGACCTAGCAAGCCTCTAAACTCCCTTGGTAGCACGGTGTTACAGAACTAATAACGTGCCTACTTATGGATATACGCTAACCAGAACCCTCGCGGATATCGTCAAGCGAAGACATAGAAAAGGAAACTCCCGAGTTTCAACACATCCTGTTCGGATACATTCTCTTGAACCACCATAGAATTATGTATGGTACCCATCAAATCTACCAACCTCCCTGCTACCCCTAACCTGACTACCCTGGCTTTTGTCAGGACCCCAGCATCAAAGAGTAATGACAGATATATTGGAAGGCTTCGTAAATTCGGAGCCCCGGCTGAACAATTAATACCGCTGCTAGTATCCGTAATTTTGCTTCATCTTCACCCACGGATGCCATTGGAGACCCTCGTTCCTGGTGCCGAGTCGGGCAACATTAGCACCGAACATGAGCAGTGACTGACGATGACGCCCCCAACAATGACCAACTCGTTAAGCTTGCTGTTTTAAAATTTCCGGTTCTTGGACCCATCCGCGTAGATGTGCCACAACTATGGATATAGACAACGGGAACGGCCTATCCGTAAGCTGGTAGATGATTTAGTGGTAATGGATACGAATCCAAGACCAACCTCAACCTGGTCTTTCTGTCCTTGCACAGCTCTGAGCCTATCGGCATTGCACAGTGTTTGCACTGCAACTATCGATTGATACACAATGTTAAATTGAGCATCGACGGCGGGTAATAAAGAAGCTCGGTTAACGCTTTGATGTCCATGATTTTAATACAGTTCAGCTGCTTGCCACGCGCGTGGTCATGGTTCAATTGAAATGCCTAATAAAGCTCAGCCCACTTTCTGCACCGTACATCCTGTGGGTTCGCTCACTAGCTTCCCGTTGCTCAACTCCATCTGGCATTTTCCCTTGACGGAATCATTACCGTTCTTTTCGCTTGCTGGTCTGATGCTTCGACGTGATGGGACAGCGTCACAATACCTTGCAGGTACGGCACCTGGGCACCTCGAGGCCTGGACTCCCTTCTTTTTCTTTCTTTTCTTTGCTTCTTACTGTTCTGGTTCATTAGAATCCCCAATCTTCAGGGGATGTGCATTGTGCCCTGGGGCATATCCTCGTTGTTCTGTCTCCCTTTGCCTCTTTGGGTTGCTGGAATAACCAACAGCAATTGGTATAGCATCCATACCCCCGTTCCAGCTCTCTAAATAGTAGGTTAGTAGCTTGGCCTCCTGTCCCGATCCCTGGTCGTCAACCTACATATGTGCATCATGTGTCCCTTTCTTCCAAGTTCTTGTCTTCCGATACAACAGTCTGCATCGTAGGGTCACTGAGCAGTCTGGCACTAAGTAGCTGCTTGTGTCAAAATATTTTTCTCACTACACCCCTCCCCCCCTCGACCGGGCGTTGAGCACCCACGACAACCTCCACAACGGGCATCCACCAAAACCACGGTATCTCCACAGACACTGAAGTACATTACAGTACACACCTAGCCTAGCTTGCTCGTCTGGGCTGGACTGGGCTGGACTGGCTTGCTCCATCGCGCATGTCCTTACTCACGACGAGACGAGACAAGACAAGACATTGCTCCATTGTACCAGCCAGATTCAGGTCGAACTCCCCATACACTTACTTACATCCATCCGTCTGCAACTGTGTCTGCGGTACGGATACTGTACATCAAGTATATGCGCATCTGTTTCTTTCGTCCTAGTCTCGCTCGTGGTCTTAGTCTCAGGCGTCGCTTCTGTCTTGGGACTGCATTCTCGTCTTCTTCCCAGCAAGATCAAAGTGTTTTTCTTGCTATAATGGCTCCCGTTGCTATCCTGGTCGCTTGCTAGCTAGTCTGTTTTCCTTCTTCATACTGCCCTTCGTTCTGTCAATTCCATCTCTTCGGGACAGCCGATACCGAGCCCAACCAGTCGGCGCGGGCCCGACTTAACTACAGCGGCTCCCTCTCCATTCATGATCCTGCTCCCTTGTTCGTCTTGATCTTGCCTTACACCCCCACTATCAAATTCGAAAAGTATCCTTGGCTGGTTAATCACGACCGTTCTCTCGGTGTTCAGCAGAAGCAAAACGGAAAGTTAAAAGAAAAAAGTCTAGAAGGTTGCTACCAGCTCCATTCTCTTTCTATTGCGCCTCGCAAGGTACCTCTCCTGCTCACAACACACTACCCAATCGACGCCGCATATTGTGTCCAGTTCTGCACCAGAAATCCTGACGCGGATGAACCTTTGGCTCATCTTGCAAGACCAACGCAGGCGGAGAATTATGGTTATGGAAACCTACCGGAATCCTTGATTGACTTAACAGCCACTCTAAAATCCGAGCCAGGGTCCCTCTGCCCTGTCACCAACCCCGATCCATCCCAGCTGCATCTCAGTCGCGCTGCCACCCAGGGAAGCTTTTAGTGCATACATAGTCACACAAAAACCGACCGTGGGCCACCGTACAGCCTCTGTTTACAGTTTGATCACTTGTGTTCACGGCCTACCGGCCAGCAAGGGCCCCGAAATCACTTACTCACTTGTCCTGTCTTGTCCGGTTCCGCCTCTCAGGTTCCGGTCCTGGATCTCTGCGGTTGGCCGCCTCCGTCTCGACCTCCCAACTGCACGGCTTCATGCTGTATCACCAAGACTTCTCCAAGATCCCATCTCGTAGTATCACGGTGCAGCATCTCGTCTCACGCCTTCTCGCCCTCACACTCGCTTGTCGACTTCTGGACCTTGACTCGCTACCACTTCTACGATATTGTTCCATCACAACAAAATCCATCTCCAACTTGTCCAATTTCTTGTATTTCTGCCACATCAGCTTTGCAGATCTTCGAAGCGGGGCAGTCTTTCCTCCCTGATCAATTTCAACAGCTTCGCGGCCCCCAACTCGATAACTCTCGGCTGGTAACGAATTGCCAAATTGACGAACATATCTCGACCCGAGGAAGCTGTATCTTAACCCCTGGTGGTGGTACTTGACAGGTGGTTTGTTAGCAAGAACTCAGCTCAACTCACCCCTAACCCGTATATGCCTAACCAGCAGCATAAGAACGTTGCAAAGTTTTCCCCCAAAAAAGGCATCTTTTAGTTGTTGCTGAACAAAGGTTGGAGTGTCTCTTTGTCCAGCCAACTGATAGTGTAGCAATTCTGTCTCCATGCTCACCAAGGGACCCCTCCTCGATACAACCTCCCTCCCCCTAGGCCAACGCCGCGGTATCTCAGACCTGGCGCAAATTGCCCTAGACCTGACGTGGGCCTCCGAGAGCGCAAAAAACGACACCATTGCTCGGTATCGAGCATATCCCTCTCCGCCTATGTCAGGATCTCCTCCTCTTCCCCCGAGACAGCCTCAGGACAGCGGCGATCGCAGGCAGCCACCGGTGGGATACTCAGCCCCCAATCAACCAGATACTTATTGGAGCAACTTGAGCCAACAGCCACCGGCCGACAATCGAGGACCACCCAATATGCAAACTACGTTGCCAAGGTTATTTCAGCAAGTGCCTCCGGATCACTCGCCATTTCCTTATCGACGACCAGACGATCCCGCATCTCGACATGTTTCGTACATCCAGTCCGGGGCACCGCCCATGTCACAGCAAGCAGGTTATATTCCACCTTCAGCTCCTGGGGTGTCTTCGCCCTACGCATCTTCGGCTCGGCCTTCAATCGTCGAAAACCAATCAATGACGTCCCCAAAGTCGCAAAGGAAAACCAAAGGGCATGTTGCTTCTGCCTGCGTCCCCTGTAAACGAGCGCATCTTCGGTGAGAGATCTCTCCCAGTTACCCGCGAGCTAGATTTGCTAACATTTACCCAGCTGCGATGGTATGTTTTCGAAAAGATTTCTTTCTCTATTGTCATGTCCTCCCCAGGAGACATCATCTTCTGTACTTGGGAAGCGGTGATGTTTTTTCCACGGTACCCTGGTAGCAAGCCTTGAATGGCGATAACAAGCTTCTGTTTATGTGTTTTCATGTCGAATTTGATTTGATGCTAACCCAGAGCGTAGCGCAACGGCCTTGTTCGAGATGCATCACCAACGGGAAGGAAGACTTATGTATCGATGTTCAACATAAGAAAAGGGGACGACCACGGCTGAGGGACGACCGTGAAACTCGCTATGATCCTTCGAGGTTCCCGCACCCACAAGATGCTGCAGTGAGACGACCACTCAGCATATACCCGTCAGGGGCTCCAATGGGACCTGGGTAAGGCGAACTATACATATTGCTGACCTCTTGGAGTATGTGCTGATAGCTTGAAATTAGAGGAGAGCACATGAACCAACGATATTCCGAGAGAACACATAGCATGGAAGCTTCTACCTACCCGCCACATTTACCGAGCGGCCCTCGAGGCGCCGATCCTGTTGCTTTTTTGAACATGAAGATGGATTTTGCAAAGGCATCGCCTGCCTTTATGGAAGCTGTAGGCCAAGCAGAGCTTCAGGGGCAGAACTTGGTCGATGTGGTCGTACTGACAGAGAGGGAGAAGGTGGCGTCGATTCGGAGCCAACTGATCGAGGAGCAAACACGAAAGGAGCCGAACTATTTGCCCCCAATTCTTGGCCGACTTGACCGCATTCTCCAGGGACTTGGTTTCGGGGCGGACGAGATTGGACGATTTCAGCTTGACCGACACGAGTACCTGACTTTCAGAGCTGCCGACGGGCAGCCTAGACAATATCCCATCCGACTCGGACTTGCGAAGGAGGGCACGGTCTACTTTATCGTCATGGTGCTCAGCGTACCAGTTCGGCATGCCTATCCTCTGCCATCTTCGCCTGCCGCAAGGGAAGCGGCGCACTCGTACATCTCTCAACCTCCCACCCCACAGTCTGTGTACAGAACACCCGTGCCGCCCACGACTCCTTTCGACATGACGAGAGGCCCATTCAACGAAGTGCCACTGGTATCCCGTCCTGCTGCAGGCCCCTCGACTCAGTTGCCTACCAGTGCAAATCATGGAATCGCTGTGGGGGCTGGCGCAGCATCGTACGCAGCGTCACCAGGCCGTACAGAATATCGACCTCCCCAATCATACAACGTCCCGCGGAGCGAGCTCCCTCCTTCGAGTGCATACCGTCCTCAGTCAACGTTCCAACTTCCGCCAATCCGCGCTCAACCAGAACATCCTGGACCACGGCCCACTGGGGATCAGAAATGGCCGCACGAGGACCGGCCGACACGGGTTGATATTGGCGGCTTGATTGATAAACCCGAAAACCCAGCTCAACCATGATAGTACTGCTGTTCGTTGTCCTGCGGTCTAACGGGGCCGAAGATCAAGACTTCTAGACGAGCAAGGCTTTGGCGGCGCCCTTGCATGGCTGGCTCATCGTTTGATTTTTATTAATTTGATTTTAATGTAAGGGAATCTCGCACTCATGCACACATAGCATGCACTGTATTCCTGTTATTATGATTGTGTCTTACATGTTATTATACTTATGCGGATCAGACAGCCCAGTTGAGACGGGTAGATAGTGTTGGTGGAAGCATACGGAGCATTTGCAGCCGACGGCGTTTGAGTGACGGGATCAGGACGACTGTAGATTTGCATCGTCAAGAACGATGAAGCAGCTGAGCCGATTTAAGTTGATCTGGATTTGTTGGACAGCTTTGTATGATTGGAGGTTCATTACCTAAATGAGAGGCATTGATATATTGGATGATGCGATGAGCTTTGGGGATGGTTGGCGAACAAAGTCAAAGTACTGTAATGTGGACAAACTCAGGGTCAAATAGCGCGAAGCAGAGTCGGCAGGATAGAAGAAAGAAACTACGAGTCAGGTTGAGTAGCAAACAATGGTTCAAGAGGTGTATTGCGGGACAATGAGATGCGTAATCGCACGTGTTGGTGA
Organism: Fusarium pseudograminearum CS3096; assembly: GCF_000303195.2. Classification (NCBI taxonomy): domain Eukaryota; kingdom Fungi; phylum Ascomycota; class Sordariomycetes; order Hypocreales; family Nectriaceae; genus Fusarium; species Fusarium pseudograminearum. Next base: position 5,608,626 of record NC_031954.1, on the reverse strand, counting down.
CACGGGGGCGCAAGCATCCATCATGAAAAGATGGGTATGACAGTGCACATTAACCGTCCAAACAATGCGCCACTGAAGGAAGACAGGTACGGACAGGGATTTTCAAGGCCAATAAGGACCGGGAACAGTGCTAGGAGCATGCAACATTGAACGAAGGATAGTCCAATAGAATGGCATGGTGCTTGACAGAGTATCCAAATCTGGCCCGTTCATGTTTATGCCGCTCTACTAAGGTACCTGTGCTGGGTATGTATGTGTAGTATGTATGTACCGTGTTTTGCGGGGGGATCCTTGGGGGCGTGTGGTTTGAAGAGACGATCACGGACGGTCAAGTTCCCGTTCGTCCAGAGTACCTACGTTAGGTATTCTTAATTCTCCGAGCCGTTTGATCTTCATAACGTCCGCCCCTCTAGCACGTCTGCGGGAAAAGGAAAGGACCAAAAGATATGCAGAGATGGATGGGAAGGGGTGTGACAAAATCTCAATTTGGACGCGGAGGTAAGTCCCGACCCCCCGATAGCGATAGCGGTGGCGTGTGGCTGTGGCGGCGGTGCTTCTACGGGCACTCGTTCTTTATGTTATTGTACATAGAGGTAGTAGGTGTTTGTCTGTCATAATATGACATCAGTGTTAATAATATTGGGTACTATCATATTTATCAATGTAACATGATCTACACTTGATGCATCTGAGTTGCCAAGTTTATAATGAGTTGATAATTTGTATGGTTCCCACCCAATGCTTGACACCCGTCCTGTGTATAAATACAAATAGAAACAAAGAATAACCAACACCAGAAACAAAACGAGAAAAACAACGATGAATGAAAAATTCAATAAATAAATCAGGTGCAGTGATGTTATCCGAACAACCCGTCTCGCGACGCACAATTTTATCCTGTTTTGTCTTGTCTTGTCTTGTCTTTGCAGTGATGCACTCATATTCTCTCTCTTTTTTTTTTTTTTTTT
>NC_031954.1:5567747-5607558 GCF_000303195.2 Fusarium pseudograminearum CS3096 | reverse complement strand
TTTTTTTTTTTTTTTTTAGCTTAGACAGCGGCCCAGTCTGCCTTTTATTCCAGGTTCTTTTTTATTTCTATTTGTCGATGCGACTGGGCTGTAGCTTTGCCGACTTGGCGTACATATCGTCCAGTTCGCTACCCAAGTCACCGGTGTTGGGCGAAGGATAGTTAGGGCGGCGCATGTCATTCAGAGCGTTTCTATCACGATCTCCGGCGGCAGCGGGGTCGGGACGGGGAGTGAGGGGCCGGTTCCCAGCGGAACCCCAAGTGCACCTGAGACGAGAGTCAATACGACTACTAAAAAAACAATTGAAGAGAGATTCAGGGGCAGAACGTACTTGTTGGAAGAAACTGATTGGTTGGGTCTCTCCATGTTGGAAAAATACTGACAAGGTAGACTACCTAGTCAGTCGAGGAAGTGTGGTTGCTCTGCAAGGTTGATGTCGATCAAACTTAAAGGTATGTAGGCTGAGATGGGGGGATTCTGAATAGTCGATGGATTCTTGTGAATGTGAAAACACTGGGTTATCAGGGAAACAGAGTTTGGATGGGACAATCTTTAACTGAGAAGCAGGTAGAGGATATATAAGTTCGTAGTCAAGAGATGCGAACCACGGGCGGCCTTTCGTTCGGCTGCCTTTCTTTACCTTGATACTGCTACTGTACGTATCTACACTACCAACCTACATCATGGCGGATCCACTCTCGTTATTTTCAAACTCATCTTTTCGCAATTGCTTGACTTGACTTGATAAAGAGAAACTGGAAGTACGCTAATGCGTGGTCATTCTGGTTACAGTGTGCCTTGGGACCTGAACACCAATTTACAATGTGCACTTGCCTGATCAACAACTATGGCAGCCTATTAGGCCTCAAGGCTTACACAGACGCCGCAGCAAGGCTTGTTTAGGGCCCTGGAACTTGGAGAGTTCAGCCAGCGCTTTTGCGCTTTGCGCGTTCCTGCATTGGTCATGTCGCAGTACATTATCATCAAGTACAAGACTGGGGCGATGTGCACATCTTCACGTTGACATGGGCTTGACTGACTGTCAGAATGCAAGCGCACAGTCTGTGGCGAATTCCTAAGTTGATCTCGTGCCAAATGAGACGCGAGGAAACGGTCTGTAAAGTACAATTTAGTTTCCTCTTCTCTTCTCTCTTTCCCCCCCTTTCCTCTTCTCGCGGGCGCTGTTTGGTACATGCCCAGATACTAGATAGGTACTGAGTAGTAGGCAGGCTTTTGACACCAACTAACTGAGCAGGCTAGCTGGAAGTGATGGGTGACTATGTTAGGACAAGACGCGTAATCGACCAGACCAGTAGTTAGTTGCTCGTATTTCACCTACTGACGTGGTGACGTTCGCAGGTTCGCCCGGTTAGTCGAGTCGATTCATTGGTGAAGAACAATTATGGAAGCATCCATGAGTCTATCTATGGCTTGTCTGCCGGGTCGGGAACGAGGCTTAGTTGGCGTGGCGCTCTAGCTAGAGGAAGAGCAAAGAAACTTGAAGAAAGAACTGTGTGCGAACGATCATGAAATGGATTTATTAATCGGCAAAGAGGGCAGTTTAAGGCCATCAATTTCTGCCATGGGGGCAGTACTTCTACAGGGCGTGGGTGCCCAGCAGAAAGCCCTACAAGGAGACTGAATCAATGGATGTCTAAGCTTAGAGCTACGCCGCAACCTACCTCCACCACATCACAGTGTGCTGTCGTTGACAAAAATCGTACAGCACGAGAAAATAGATGACGTAGAAAACAAAGTTCTAGGCTTAATAACCATCGTTTTACACTTCTTTACCCCTTGACTCTTGAAAATTACAGTTATTACCCCTGGCTTGATCTTTAGGTTGACGTGAGTAGTATCCACTGCACCAAGTAGTGCTGACAACACTCACAAGGTCGTCGCCTTGTGCACGGTCAACCTGTCAGGTACTGTGTTTACACAACCGTACTTATTAACGAGAATAAAACACACGCTTCTCTTGTGACTTGTCATGTTTTCTTTTTCGGCAGCGATTGCATTCACAATGGCTGGGCGTCGGGTTGAGTCATAGCCCGAGGCGCTTCCGATAATGGATGCCACCGTGAATAACGCTTCCTGCCCAGATGTCCAGTAGCACTACTCCCTCCAGCTGTCTTTTTTCCGTAAGGCGAACCAAATCCCTGCCTACTACTTTCTGGGCAACATTTTTACACATGCAGATAGCGTCGGTGAATAGATATTTTAATTTATTGGAATTTACTGGCACAAAATATAGGGACTACAATGGAAGCGTGCTTGATACTGACCGTCGAGTTGATGATGAGGAAGGTGCAATGATGGACGTTAAAGTCACGTGCCTTCGCGCTCATGTCCTGTGCCTGTTTGCATCAATGAGGCCCTCAAACACAGCTAACCATCTTTCAATTGCCTGTCCTTGTCCCGCATGAACCCTTCTTGTCGCCTACTTAGCGTATCAGACTGACGAACGGTCTGCCGTACATTTTTGTTGATCACTGTCGACTTCTAAGTGGCCCGGGCAAGGCAGAGATGGGACTAAACACCTAAGACTTCCGACATGAGAGAAGAGGAATCAATTTCCTCCCACATGACCTCAAAACCTGTGTCACCAACTACTTTTTCGCTTGTTTTGAAATCCAAATTTTGAAAGCCACGTCATAGGCTTATTCACGCGCCCGGAAGTGGTGGTTCAACTGCTATAGGCCACAAACAATGGCAACAGACGCAGATGTGGATATGGGAGGTGTCCCAAGCGCCGACGATATTCATAATGTCGTACCAAGTGGTACGAAAAGAAAAGCCGAGAGTCTGACAGAAGGAGCTGGTGCACCTCGCAGAATCAAGGTAGGTGAAACCGCCAACGCCTTACGCATGCGCCGCCCAGGCACAGCCACTAACATGAACACCAGGCGCTCGATCCGAATGTTGTCAACAAAATCGCTGCCGGTGAAATCATAGTCGCTCCCGTCCATGCCCTCAAGGAGCTTATTGAGAATGCTGTCGATGCCGGTGCTACCTCTCTGGACGTCCTTGCTAAGGAGGGCGGGCTGAAGCTGTTGCAGATAACAGACAATGGGTGTGGCATTCAAGTGAGTAGGCTTCGCCCCCATAAACATCATCGTGAGGCTGACTTTAATGATAGAAAGATGACTTGGCCATCCTTTGTGAGCGTCATACAACCTCCAAAATCACCACCTTCGAGGATTTGTCTGCCATTGAGACATATGGCTTTCGCGGCGAGGCTCTCGCCAGCATCAGCCACATCGCCCATCTCTCTGTTACCACCAAGACAAAAGACTCGGATCTTGCATGGAGGGCGCACTACTACGAAGGCAAGCTTGCACCAGCAAAGCCTGGTCAATCAGCAGAGCCCAAAGGTGTTGCAGGCCGCCCGGGAACGCAAATCACAGTAGAAGATCTTTTTTTCAACATCGCGACACGGAGGAGAGCCTTCCGTTCGCCATCTGATGAATTCAACAAGATCATAGACATGGTTGGCCGGTACGCTGTGCACTGCAAAGGTGTTGGCTTCACCTGCAAGAAGGCAGGCGAAGCCTCGACAAATCTGTCAATCCAGGCCCATGCTACCATCATCGATCGCATTCGTCAAATACACGGCAGTGCCGTGGCAAACGAACTTTTGGAATTTTCAGTTTCTGAGGCTCGTTGGGGTTTCAGAGCTGAGGGCTATACGACCAATGCAAACTATTCTGTCAAGAAGACAACAATTTTGCTCTTCATCAACCATCGTTGTGTCGAGTCAACTCACATCAAGAAAGCAATAGAGCAAACCTACGCGAATTTCTTACCCAAGAACGGCCACCCTTTCATATACCTGAGTCTTGAGATTGACCCAGCTCGAGTAGATGTCAACGTTCACCCGACAAAGAGGGAAGTCCATTTCCTTAATGAGGACGAGATCATTCAATCAATATGTGCAGCAATCGAGTCTAAGCTCGCCGCAGTTGACATGAGCCGCACATTCATGACACAAACACTTCTCCCCGGCGCGAAAGCGACTGAATCCACCTCTCAAGCAGAGAGTGATGGTACACCTAACCGAAGAACCCCAGCGACAAAGAAGCGAAGATACTCCAATGACTTGGTAAGGACAGATACTGCTGAGCGGAAAATTACATCCATGTTTGCTCGAGCTGGCCCAAGTGAATCAACAGGCTCTATGGATCGTGCAGGTGATGCAATTCCCATCCATGAGCCTCTCGAGTATGAGACAGTAGATCGCGAGCTCGTGCAATGTCGCCTGAACAGCGTCAAGTATCTGAGGGAAGAGGTACGGGAAGATATGCACCTCGAACTTACCGAAATTTTCGCCAACCATACCTTTGTTGGCGTTGTGGATGAGCAACGTCGGCTAGCAGCGATCCAGGGGGGTGTCAAGCTGTATCTAATTGACTATGGCCGAACTTGCTACGAGTATTTTTACCAATTGGGACTCACAGATTTTGGCAATTTTGGAACCATCAAATTCGCTCCTGCATTGGACCTCCGTGAACTACTCCGGACGGCAGCTGCGGTTGAAAAGAGCCTAATCACCTCGCCCGATGAGGATTTTGACACCGAGGCATTGGCAGATCGCGTAACAGACCAGCTCATTGAGCGCCGCGAGATGCTTCTCGAATATTTTTCTCTTGAGATATCACCTACTGGTGAACTTATCTCTTTGCCACTACTTATCAAAGGATATACACCACCTCTTGTCAAGCTTCCTCGCTTCCTCCTCCGCCTCGGTCCTGGTGTTGACTGGACGGACGAGCAAGCTTGCTTTGATTCATTCCTGCGAGAAATGGCTACGTTTTACGTTCCAGAGAAATTACCAACCTTGCCCGGTGACGCGGAAAGCCTTCGAGAAGAAGTCATCTCAGCCGAGATGCGTGCCCGCCGCCAGCACGTAAGACATGCTGTTGAGCATGTATTCTTTCCGGCGTTCAAGGCGAGATTGGTAGCGACCAAGTCACTGATGGAAGATGCAGTGCTCGAAGTCGCAAACTTGAAGGGCCTCTATCGGGTTTTTGAACGGTGTTAGAAGGATATGGAGATGCGCAGACATTGGAGCCGGCGATCATTACTATGGGTTGTTGCTGACATCTTGAACTAAACGCTATATGGGAGCTGGTGCTATGTACTGGGATCGTTACAATCGCGTTGTAAGTTATCCAACACAAGAACAGCTTGGGAAATTCACATTTGGTGAATCACATGGTGGACGACAGCAGAGGTACAATATACTGGGGTCTTTAGAAACCAAGAAATCAATTGCTTTTATTTAACCATCTATGCCTCTGGCTTGTTCTTTCGCTTGTAAGTCAAGAAACGATTTAAGTTCAACAAGGCCTCATCAGCACGCTGGCGTAGCTCACTACCAGCACGCTTGTCAATGGCCTTGACCATGGAGCGCACCTTGGGAAGAATCTCGTTTAGATGCTTCAAGAAGTCGTTCTTCCAGAACACTTCCTTCTCGTAAGAGTAGCTCTCATCAGCGTAAATGTCGAAAATCTGGATGAGAGCCTCGACTGCATCAGCAGTAGGTGTCTCAGGCAGACCAGCAAGGAGGGTGATCAAGAAAATACCAATGTCACGGTTTCGGCCTACGGGCGCGGGCTCGAGAGCGAGTTGTCCAAGGACACCAATGCACTTAACGCTAAGAGATTGGAAAGGGTCCTCCGAATCCTGTGCAGCGGGCGAGCCCTTTGTGGCTTGGTATAGGGCGATGAAGCGGCGGTGCTCCTCGGTAAAGGGTGTGTTGGGTCGACCTCGAAGGGAGCGTGCAACGCCCCAGGCAAGACTGGTAACGTGGGTTGCAAGGTCGAGATCAGCGGTATCGGTGGCCAAAATGGGGGCAATGACCTGAGCCCAGAGAGCGCGGCCGACAGGCTCCCAGGCGTTTTGGATAGGAGCGTTGTTGAGGTCGGAGAAGTCGATGAGAGAGACTGACCAAGCGATGTTGTTGAGAGCAGACAGGGCGTGGCCTTGCAGACGAAGGGAGGCATCGTCAACGGGGGAGAGAGAGGCTATGCGGATGAGTTCGGGGAGGGCGTTGTCGATAAGGGTCTTGAGAATGGGAAGGTCATCGATGTTGCTGTCCTCCTCATTTCTGTCAGCTCCAGTGACCAGCTCCATATCAGCCTCAAGTTCATCATCGTCCATCTCCTCCTCCTCCTCTTCTTCACCTCCTTCTTCCTCACCGTCGGAGATTTCTTCGTCAAGATCGGCCATCTCTTCATCATCCTTGGCTTCGGGCTTGTCTTCTTCCTGGGGCTCGACCTCACTTGCTGTGTTGAGTGTTGTTCCAATGGACGCGAGGATTTCGAGGGCGAGCTGTTGGTATTCGAAGGGGTTGGCCCATCCTACGGCGTCGGACTTTTGGCCTGGCTCATAAGCCTTGAGGGCCTGTGAGAGGGTGGGAATGAGAACCGAGTTGTCGGCTCCGAGGGCGATATCCTGGTCCTCGAGAGAGGCAAAAATGTTGTGAAGAACACCACAGGCGAGGACACCGTCACCATTGGCCGTCTTGCGCAGTGACAGCAGAGTGCCATAAGTACGGTGCTCCTTTGTGTGGATGACCTTGTCAGAGAGCTGCTCATTATCCTCGCAGAGAATCATGAGACAAGCAAGAGCATCACTTCTCAACGAGACGATATCAGGATTGCTGGTAAGCTCGTCTGAGGTGAGCAGGAGCAGAAGGCGGGTGGCGGTGGCGTTACGAGAGATGGCCTCGAGGATTTCATCCTGAGCCTCGGCGAGAGCAGTGAGCAAGGAGACAAGGGATGATACAATGCTTAGAATGGTGGATTGTTCAGGCTTTGAACGTTTTTGGAATTCCAAGTCTTTGGACAATAGAATCTCAGTGACCTGCTTGGATGTTAGTTTCTGCACTTTGATGCTTGGGTTACAACGCCACATACCGACTTGGTAGCAAACTCAATCGCAGTGAGAATATCAACACGGTAGAGATGAACGCAGAAATCAGGCTCCTCCTCCTGGGCGAGGACCCTCAGGATGCCCCAACCAGCAGCACGGCTCTCGAGCGCAGCATCAGTCAGAGTCTGGGTAGTGATGGTGTGAACAATCTGCTCTCGCAGGAGCAACTTGCGGCACTTCTCATCTTGAATAATGTTTGAAATGGCCGAGGCAGCGGCAGAGCGAGACTTAGGATCAGCACTCTTGAGGTCGTTGATGACGGGAAGAATCTTTGACTCTCGTAGGGCTGCGAGCTCAGGGTCCGAAGGAGGCTTGATAGGTTTTGAGATGGGGTCTTTGCGGGCTGCGTGGCCTCTATTTCTGCGAGACTTGGCCATTTTTTTGATGATTTGGAGATTATTTTTTGTATACGAAAAGAAGATGGTTATATCTTAGGTAGTTTTGGGTAGAGTTGAGTTAAGTAAAGTATGATGGACTTCGAATTTGAAAGGCAGCTAAAAATTTACATGAATATTTTGCGACGGCGAATCGTGCCCCACCTCGATATAAAAATGTCCCGAGTTATTTGACAAGGATTATTTAAGCTCAGCAACCACATTCATGCGATGTCTTGGTCTGGGGATATTTACTGGTTGTATGTGCAATACAAATACATTGAATGCGTCTAGAATTACTTCGACTATGATTTATTTGACGTTCATTCAGCTTCACTAGTTGTTATCCAATTAAGTTCTTGTCTGAAGCATGGAATAGAAGTATACAACAAATGGTGAGTAGGTACCTTGCATTCGACAGTACCTAGGTACTAAGATAGGTAACAAGATACGCCATAAGAGTCGCGATAGACGGTATTGGTTATAGGTACCTAGGTACATACATTCTTTAGTGAACCTGGGTTGCTATGAGACAATTCATTGTTGATTGTCTCCCAAATGCTTGTGGTATTAATATTAAGCTTTGTAGCTGCAACCACTGTACCCAGCACAGTCAGTATCTGAAACTCACTGAAGCTCGCACCAACCACTGTAAGAGAGTTACAGACTTGACGGCCCGGGCAAGCACGAGCCACGCTGGAAGCAAACCTACAGACAAGGGTCAGCGTCACTTCCGTCATCTTACCTGCATCTCCATTCTTTAATAACCATAAAACCATTCAACCGTCGAATTTGTTTCTCTTTTGCTTTGCATCGATCGCCCACTGCGATTGGTTCCTCCGCATGTTCACAATCATTGCATACCTGTCCATCGTCAGGTAGTTGAGTTCGCGCCGCGCCGACAAGCTACAACAGCTTCCATGAGCTCTACCTAGTCGCTCTCCATCCAACATTCAGCTTCAATATCGACCACAATGACGCCTGCGCGAGGCAGAACGAAGGCGCGCTTCTGGGCAGGCGACGAGGAAATGGCTAATAAGAAAGACGACGACCTGGGTGCTCCTGGCCATCACTACCAGTCCAGGACCGGTGGCCACTGGCAAGCAACTCCCCGCGCTCCTCGTCGCAGCTCCGTCGGTCGCCTTATTTCGTACCTCGTCTTCATATCGATCCTCTTCTTCATAGCCTACAACCTGATATCGTCGCCTTCTAGCGGTTCAGCCAATACAACATCAGAGCGCTCTGCGCAGCCGGGCCACAAGCAGGGCCAGGTCTATTACCAAGGACCCCTCAAGTTCCCCGAGCTCGCGGAAACGTTGCGCAGTATTCAAGGAACAGCAGGCAGCTATGAACGGAACAAGAACATTCTTTTCACTGCTTCAAGTATAAACAGCGCCAATACTCTTTTGCCAATGGCTTGCAACATGGCATCGCAAGACAAGAACTATGTTCATTTTGCGCTCATGGGTAGGAACGAGATATCAATCAAGGAACTTCTCCAGATAAACGGAATCGATGAAAGTTGCAAGATATACACGCATGGTAGGAAGAGACACTCAAAGAATCACCAACTCGCTTACTAAGTGCCTTCATAGATGCCCGCACCGACTATGCCTCTACATCTTCTGAGATGAGACTGAAACTCGCTGCTCTCCGTGCATTCTGTAAGACCCGATCCGTGTGGCTTCAGAGATGCGCATTTGTCTAACGTCAACCCTTCTAGACTATATCAACAACTTTATGCACCCTCAAGCAATCATCATTGACTCTACTTACGCTGAAGACGATTACTTCCTCAAAGCGGCACGCGATCAAATCCACGGAACGAAATCTGCGCTTATAGAATTGCCAGACAAGCCTGAAACTCGACTTGGCTGGATTTCAAAGCTTGACGCCCTAGCATTGTCTGGTTAGTAGCGCCCTTATTCTCTCAAATAATGTACTTACTCGGTGATATTAGCTTGGAACAAGGTCCATTTCGATATCTTAGTTCAAGCACCTCCTGTTGGTACTGCCAACCTGCAAAGACTCCTCACCTCTCTGCGTAGAGCCGACAAGAGCGCTATTACAATTCCCCAGCTTACCATTGAACTACCACCCGTTGTAGAGAAACCTCTGGCGGACTTCTTGTCTGGATTTCAATGGCCTTCCAAAGCTTCTGGCGAGTTGCCGCAATCGCAAATGCTCTCGCTCCGCCACCGAATTCCCTCGCACAAGATGGACGAGGAGGAGAGCTCAGTTCGATTTCTGGAATCATTCTGGCCAAGTAAGCCTTCACAAAATCATGTGCTTGTCTTGGCGCCTCACGCCGAGGTTTCACCTCAGTTCTTCAACTGTAAGTGGTACATCGAAACCCCATTTTGACAATACTGACCCTTCCAGATGTCAAGTACAACATGTTACATAGCCTTTATTCTCATTCTGCAATCCTTCAGGACTGGAACGAGAACATCATGGGCATCAGTTTTCAATCTCCCAAAACACTCCTCGATGATACAACTCCTCTGACTGTTCCCGTGGCCGATGCGAAGGGTGAAAAGGATGGCGCCAGCCCATTTTTCTGGCAGGCTCCTACTAGTGACGCAGTTCTGTTTATGGGCAATAAATGGGTTGAGCTTCATGGCTACGTTTCGCGCTTACTAGAAAAGCAACAAACAAGAACAGGCACTCCGGCTTTCCTGGCCAAGAAGAACACAAGCAAGAAGCATCCAGCGTGGCTGGAGTATGTTCTTCAACTATCACAGCTTCGAGGATATGTGACGCTCTATCCGAGACCAGAGACAGCAGCAACGATATTGGGTACACATAGTGACTTGCCCAATACGCCTGAGGAGTATATGGGTGAGGAGACTAGGAACAAGGAGAACGGAGAGGCGGACGAAGCGACGTCCAGATTCGATCCTGCCTCCCCTATTGATATGCTAGCAACATTACCTCGCGAGGGTGACCTACTGTCGCTGGGTGATTTGCCACTCGTCTCGTGGAGTGGAAAGCCCACTTCGCTTGAAGAACTAGAGATGAGCTCATTAGAGCTTACAAAACTGTTCCGTCAAGATATTGGCGAGTGTCCACCCTCTGTCATAAGTGACGAGGATGAATTTGGACGACCGCAGCGCAACCCGGACGCTAGCGATCTCTTTTGCAAGAGCAAAGACTCTGGCAGTGCTAACACAGCGCCGGAAGTCAAGGAGTCTAAGGAGACAGCGTAACGGAACACGATTTAGCAGCCCAGTCCAGATATCGGGCGGCTTTCATTTTTCACCATCTACGGGTTCAAATTTTTCATAATTGGCATTGGAAGGTTGAAAGACCAGGCGCTATTCCGGGTATGAATTATGTCTTGGTACAGAGTGGGAAGTTTCCCAGTTAAAAAATACGTCTATGTTAAGAATTGGACGATGAGTCCCGGACCTTGGCGACAACCATCAGGATGATACATGTTCCTATGATTGATACTGCCGTAAGACTGAAAACCTAAAAGTGACAGTTTAGCATATGACTGTTTATTTTCTGGGTGTGTGACAAGAAGCTTACTGCATGAGTCTTCCAACCAATTTGTACAATGGCTGCTCGTTTGCTGTACTTGTTGACCGTTCCTACCAAATCATTAACAACCAAGTACATGCTTTCTCATGAAGCACTTACTTATGTAATTAGCCATCCCTGCAAAGAGTGTCATGACGGAAAGAGCCCAGAATATCGTGCCAAGTGGCTTTGCCATGCGTAGTTCTAACGGTGAGGCCTCACTCTTGAGATGGAAAGACAGGGTGATGGCTACCGAGACGATGGCCATATAAACCGACAGGCGAAGATATGAGAGAAACGCTACACCAAATATCTGTAAGACAATCATTGCCAGTGATGTAGTGTGAATGTATGTGTGTACTTCTCTCGTTGGCGCAGTGGTCACGCGCATCACTGCTTTCATTCTCAACTACCAGCGGGCCAAAGATGGGCCAGTGAAAGAAAGGTCGCTCGTCCTCACTGCACACATCATATGTAATTAGTCCGGGGGTTGTGTGAGGCAAACATTCTGGTGTCACGTACTCTAGTTCACTGAAATCAACAGGTCGAGCTAAGTTCTGGATGGGCGCGCAGCATGCGTGTACAGTGAGGTCTTCATCATCGATGTTCGCGTCCCGAGAAGTCATTTTTTTAAGATGCGAGTAAACAAGTCACTATAAAGTGAGGGTTCGGTGAAGATAGTTGATGTATCGGTATGAGAGACAAGGCGAGCATGTGATGGCTGTAGCATGTCAGTCTGGTTGGTTGATCCAAGGATTCGGGCGTCGGGCGGATGATGGTGCGATAAACCCGATTGCCGGGGCCACCCTAGACCAGATATCAATAACAGCAACCAAGATACCTAAGTTGGATATATACTGTCAAAAAATCAACATAATTAGTTTCAATGTTTTCCAAAGGAAACGCTTTGTCTCATCTTTTGTATTCAAAAGAGTTGTTTTTTTCGTTATACTAAATTATCCCATGATACTAATTATCTCCAACATCACATCACGGTGTGCTTCACATGTATACAGTCACAGATTGCTATCTAGTAGACATTTGTTAGAAACCCCATACCCCATGCCATCTCTTCTCATCAATTCTCAATGGGCCATCCAATCTCCCAAACCTCGCTGGACTTCCCGTATTAGCCTCAGGAAGACATAACCACTCCCTCACACAATCCGGCACTTCCTCCTTAACATGGGCAATGCAAATCAGCGCCTGCTGGTCAGAAAGACCAGGGATTTTTACCTGACCAGACTTTGAGGTGTCACTCTCAACGATCTCTTCGCCGCGGTATGTCCTAGATTCGCCCTGTTCTAGGAACAGTGTACACTTGTCCCGCACTGCATCATCCATGCCACTGAAGGCCTCATCGAGGACCACGACATCTGGACTCTTGATCATGGAGCGGACAAAAAGCGCAATACGCTGTGCACTGAATGAGAGACCACCAAACATGTAATCATCCGCCCACGAGAGGTTCTCGTGCGACGCTGAAGAATAAGCTGGATGTAGCTCAGGCGCAAACCATCGGAGAGCCGCCTCGACCTTTTCCTTAGCAGCGTCGTCTAATTTTGGCTTCGCACGGAAGGTTTCTGACCATGCATTCTCGATAGTCTGGCGGATGGTCAGGTTTCGAGGCATATGCTGATGAACCTCGGGGCTAGAGTGCCCGATTCGCGATTGGATATCCCAGAAAGTGAGCGGCCGTTGACCAGAGCCAGGTTCTGGAAGACGAGATCGTCCGAATAACTTGATAGGGAGGGAATAAGACTGAGGGTGATCGGAGCAGAGCAGTGAGACAATCGTCGTCTTGCCTGATCCGTTGGGACCGAAAACACCCCACCGCTCGCCACGTCGAACCGTCCAAATCAAGCCATCTCTGGAACCATCAGTAGTTTGCTGTGTCCAGTTACCCAGAGCAACCTTTCCGCGATACTGAACCCTACAGCCATCCATCTCAACGAGAGGCTCAGCGTCAGGATTCCTTGGTTCTAGCTCGTTGAACGATGATTGCTCTGTATGACCTGAGTCTTCCGTAGAAGCAGCTGAGGGTAGCACACGGCCAATGTCGACAAGCGAGTGCAATGGAAGTTTCTCGTCCTCAACAAGACCTCCTTTGTGAACACCATGTACATATTTCTTCAGACCTTCAAGGACCTCCTCCTTGGGACCCATTGAGCCCACTTGGCAGTCTGTTCTCAGATATACCAAGTGAGTAATCCAGTCAGGCACGGGGTCCTGAGGCCTCGCACTTAGAACGAGACGAGGACTTGCCTTTTCAGCTAGCGAATGTAGTAGAGGACTCAATCCAGAGACTGTAGGAGGATCCAGTCCCATAAAAGGCTCGTCGAGTAATAGAACTTCTGGCTTCGTCAGAAGTGCACGAGCAATACGTGCTCTTCGACCTTGACCATTGCTAAGAAACGAGACAGGTAGATCAAGAAGGTTCTCCAATTCCAAATCCTTAATAACTCGGGACAACAGGTCGGGTGATATGGCAGCATCGTCATCGCCTTGTTCCGCCTTCATAGGATTAAGCTCTGTGTTTCCTAGAAGAAAGTCCTTGAGAGAAAAGTCTGTAATCTCACGTCTCGACTCATACCTAGCCGATAAGTACGCACTCGTGGCAACACTACCGCCTAAACCGCCACCAGTTTGTTCTGCATCAAAGCCCACATACTGGATCGCCTTTTGCGGCGTGCGTAACCGTTTAGGAACATTCTCAGAAGAAAGGTACGGATAGGATCTTGCAATAGGTGGGTCGCAAAGGAATCTTCCTTTCAAAGCCTGCAGGAATGTTGTCTTTCCTGATAGCGATGGTCCAACGATACACCAATTCCGAGGCGAGTTTGATGTAGAAGCCAGCTCGAAATTCAAGTCGCTAAAAAGAGGTGGATTTGGCCGTGATGTAGTAGTGTTTGGATGATGGCGATAGAAGGTGCCATTGGCGATCCGAATGATCGGAGGACAACTTGTAAGAGGTCTCATAATGCCGACTGATTATTTTTGAGTAATGAAAAAATCATCATTTACGATGAATAAATAAAGATATATCGTCTTAAAGCGAAGTCGGAATCACTAAGTGAGTGACGGTACTAGGTAATTCTGCGTGGGTCTAAGCATCGGCGGACCTGCAGCTGGCTCCCCGGAGGAAAAGGTACGTACCGCTCACCTAATTGGAAGGAAGTCAACGCAACGCCAGCGCAAGGCTGCCTTGACCTTGACCTTAAGCTGGAGCTGGAGCTTTCATCATCAACCACCAAAGATACAAGTCATCCATCAACGTCGCCCGCATTCCCACCACCAAATCGACCGCGAATAACACATCGATTGTATTTAGTGACGTGCATCAACTTCCCTCCACAAGAACCAACAATCACATCCGCCAATATGGTAAGCAGTATCCCTCCATCCACCCACCTTCAATGTCATGAGAGCTAACTCCTGCCCTCCCTAGTCTCAAGCAATGCGCATCGTCCCTGGCAACTCCAACGTCCAGTCCTACACTCACATCTCCCACACATCTTCCGCACCCTCCGCCCCAGGCATCCACGATACTCTCCGCCATGGTGTCGGCGCATCTCCCTTCGACTCCAAGACCACACCTGCTTCTGCCCACCCTCTTGAAGCTCGACTGAAGAACTGGGAGGCCACCCAGGAGTCTCTCAAGATGGAGACCCTCCGACGAACCTACGGCATGGCCGAACCCATCCGTCGTGGCATGGAGCTTAAGATCGTCCAGAACGGCGAGTGGCGGCCCATGGCTCTCGGCGGCGGTCTGCCCAGCGTTCATGAGGAAATTCTTAGGGGCCGCGATACTACTATTACCTGGGAGGATGTTTTCAAGGGCGATGAAACAAGGGCCGTGGCTGGATTCCACGACGAGATGGAGAAGAAGCTCAAGATCCAGTAAACAGCAGTTTATTCACAATGGCGAGAAGGAAGAGGCTTCAGCTGTCGCTCTGTACATCCATGGTTTCCTGCATTTAGACAAGACCAAGAACGTGAAAGACCGCCAACAGGCACCCTCATGAAGAGAATCATTAATTGTGATTCATTCTGTTTATACCGCAACAAAAAATAAGTTCTATACTGCCAGAAATGCGTTAATTGAGGACGCTGCCGGCAACATGCCGATTGAAAAGAAGTTGATAAACCAAGTATAACAAAACCATGATTCAAGCACACGATAATACGCCAATGTAAACTCCATTAACCCCGTCTCCACCCGTCAGAACCATGTTTCGCTTCTGCTGAGCGGTTGCAAAAAGAATAGACCAAGAAATTGATTAAAGAGTGTACGGGCAACGTCCCGCTGCTCACCATCTCGACTTGAAGGCTTTCTGGTTGCTGGGGGTGATTTTCTCTTCAACCTACAGCAACCAGGAGAGGATGAACAAAGCAATAGTGAGTTTCTTCCGGTGAGAACAATAATCGAACTTTATCAGCTCGACAATGGCTAGATCCCATAAGGGCTGTCGCTCGTTACAAGACGACGCAGCAGCCTCCACCTCGGGAACGTTGGCCGTCGCCACTACCTGATGAAAGATTCTTGCTTCCACTCTTAGGCTCCTCCTCATCAAGGTCTTGCGGCCGAATGCTCATGTGCACCACGTTGGGGCTCTCAGTTGAAAGCTGGTATTCTGTTTGGCGGTCAGCAAATGAGAACATAATGTCTCAGATTCACGGTGTGCCTTACTCTTCAACTGTTCCTTATCGTCTAATAGTTTTCCAAAATGAATCAGTCTGATGCTGCTAGGACTGTTGGGCTTGGCTTCCCAATCACTCCTCCATTCTCTCAATATTAATTCCTTGAGGGTGTAAATGCTGATACTAAACGGGTCCGGAAGGCCGCCCTCTGTCTGATCTGGAATGTCCACGTTCCTCCGGCTCAAGTATTTGGCGTCAATCTTGTACGGATGTCGGCTTCCTGAAGTAAGGAGAAGTGTAATAGTACAGACGGGTCCATCTGAAGAGCCCCCTGAGATCTCGCGAATATCATCTACGGCAGGTCCTATACCCAGGTTCGAGTCTTGCTTGGTCGGGGGTGGAGGTGCCGTCTCCTTTTCCTTGCCCTTTGGTGAAGCTGGTGCTGCGGTAGTTGGTTGATCGGTGGTCTCGGATGGTGCTGGCACGTTGGTCGGGGGTGTTGGCTCAGCTGCGCTCGTCTCATCGGCAGACTCGCGCTCGTGATCGGCAGGCTTCTGCTCGGAGGGCTTGGTAATGTTTTCCATGGCTACAGCATCGTTAGGCTGTTCGAGCCGCGAAGTTTCAACTGGCGCAGCGTTACCACCGCTCATGGTGGAGTCCGCTGGAGCCGACATACTGGATGAAGGGTGATAGAGGCGCGATTATGGATATGATTTGAGGTCACACCACGCAATGGACGCAAGAACGCGACGGTAAATGAAACGTAAACGAGTGATTCTTGGGTGGATAATGCGATTCGGGGGTTAGGTTCGCGATCGAAAGTCGAAGATGGCGGATAAAGGATGCGGATGTGGATGTGGATAGCGATGTGGATGAATGTGGTCAGTATCCGTAGCGTTGCTAGGTATCGGGAGTAAAAGTGAAAGACGTCAAGTTCACTGGGACGATGGTAGTAAGGATGGATCGCCCAGGCCGGGGGACCGTAAGGCCGGGGGTGGGGCAGTGAATGGCCGGAGTCTTGTCCACTAAGATAAAACGCTCAGACATTAAGCACAGCGCGACAGCAGGGGTAGCATAGCTTGCGGTACGTTGCAGTAATGAATCACTGTAAGTGCTGGGGTTGATTGAAGAGCAGTGAGCAAGTCGTCTACCATGGGTGAGCCAAGCAAGCCAAACGGTAAGCAAACTGTCTATCAAGGAATCGAACAGACAAGCAGTGCAAGACAAAGCAGAACAAAGCAGCCAAGAAGCCCAGTCGGCCAGCGGCTACAGCGTGGAACCTGGAGTCGCTCAACGCTTTGCCTGACAGGGAACGAGGGGAGAGGGGGCGCTTGGCTTGACTGGAGTGGCCGGGCCAGGCGGCTCCCTTGGTGTTCAGGTTTGGAAAACAATAAAGTGACAATGACGAGACAGTGAAGGGCAGGGGCCGCGCCGCTTGCTGATAGTCTTGTCGATCAATTCAACGATGCCGAGTTTCCAGGCACATGGAGATAGTGATGAGAAAGCCGTTAGAGAGTGTTTGCTGACGAAAAATCTTGAATCAGAGAAAGCAAAAAGCCAAGATAGCTGAACACGGTAAGTTCCAGGTGGGAGGTGACGACACTAATAAATACAGGTCGCCGTGATCCGTCTACTGCTTGGCACTCACACGATCAATGAATCAGATGAACGAGTCAAGCAGTAAATGAATTGGACTAAATATTGATCGATAGAAAAGATGAATCAGAGCAGACAGCAGACTTGATTGAGGAATTTCTATCGTGAATAGGTATGGAAAACAATCGTCAGAAATGTTGACTTGACCAATATCAACAGGTAGAAAGGCTCTGTGTCGAGCCAAGGAAGGTTTGGTCTTGCTGTAAGATCCAACGATAATGAGTTAAGAAGGTGGCAGAAAACTTGGGACCTGGGCTAATAAGAAAGTTGGAAACAAATGAACGACCATCCTGGCCTACCCTAACAATAATAAAGTAACTGGTTTATTTCGTCTCCCACGATACCTATCAGAATCGATCTGGTAAATGCAGGGCCAACGTCGGGGCAGGTGCTTTCCGTTCGGTTAAGTTCGCTGGCAAAACGGAAGGTAACAACGATGGAACTTACAGCGGGTTCCTACTCGGGCAGGTAGCCCACCTGGGTGGAAGCCACTAAAAAACAGAAGGTTGCGGCCCACTGTAGCCGCCGCTGCTGCGCCGCTTGCTTAGCCCCAGGCGCAAAGCAGCGCCATCGAGTTCACCACCATCTTTTGTGTCAATGAGAGATTCGACTTGCACATTGTTTCGATGGGCATTTTTCAAATATTATTCTTGGTCAATGCAGGTGAAGTACCCATGGTGAAGGTCTTGAAATGATAAAGGCTCGCTCATTGTATTCACTCTTGAATCTCACTTGCATGCACATAACATCTTGCCTGGCCCTTGAACTTGGTGCTAACACTGTTCGAGCTTACATGAAATGTCATGTCCAACAGGAAACTAATTGGTGTCTTTGTGCCCTTAAAATCCGACAGACTCAACATACGCATGTAGGGGTCCTGGACTTTCATGCACCCTCAAGACCTGTAAACTCGAGGTGGTCCCTGAAGTCAACGAAAGTTCCCTTTATTCGGCAACACATGTAAGATACTCGAAACGGTCAAGAAGCCCGCGTTGTGTATGGTCCGCATTGAATGGGAAAGCCGACTCGCTCACTTGCATGAATATTCGCCAGCTCATCGAAAGGACACTCGAACACTGCCAAAAACAAAAAGCCCATTCTGGCTGACTTCAGGCTATCTAGATATTTACGAGGGCTGGATTCGCTCAAGTATCAAGCATCAATTCTGTTTGCCTCTCACTTTACCCCCTGTCTTTTCTCTACTCTTTACACAGACCAGACAGATCCAGACCCAGCAGCCAAGCCTGGATCTAGCTCAACCTGGTATTCGAGACTTTGCCCTATAAACCACCCCAGTCAAATGTGACCTCTCGGTAGCTTTGGATAGATACATCTGACATTCGACTCGATGACTCTAATGTGCTTCGCCCCAGCTGGTATCTGAATTAAGGTTCCCAAGCCAAACCGAATGTAGCCCACGCCGCTCTCCGGGGAACCCCCCGCGGGTCCATTGTCTCAAAGTCGAGAATGCTCTTGAGATGGGGAAATGGGGAGACATTAATAACAGACAGTTTGGGTGTTACATCGACTAGGGTGCGTCTCAATGAACTAACATACATACAAAACGGCCTCTCCTCAAGTTACTCGTAACTGCCTGGTCTTCAACTATATTTCCCATTACTAGTATATACAGATATCGCTTATAGCATTAACAAATCACCGTTGCTACCAGCACCCTGCGTTGGCTGAAGAACGGCTTGAGGAGCATGCGCGCTCACCACGTATCCTGTCGAGTGGCCATTACCTCCTCCAAAGACATCGTCTCCTTGATCACCATGCATCGGCGTCATCTGCTGCGTTCCAATGCCTGAGAAGTAGGCATCCGCGTCACTGACTGCCTGTGCGATGTTCCCTTGACCATCACCCGACATTGGGTTTCGGCTCCTTAGGTCGATATCCGTCGTTGCTCCAGCGTTACCAAACATGCTGATGCTCTTCTGGCTGTCTCCGGCAACAAGAAGATTTTGCTTCTGCAACGCCGGAGAGTCTTGTAGTTTGCGTGGTCGGGCAGATCTAAAGACAGTCTGCACCGGCTTCAGATAGACTGTCGCTAGTGTTCCCACGTTCAGGCACATCTCCTCTAATGTAGCCGAGTCGAGTCTCTCCGACTCGGCTGTGATAGCTGGTTTTTCTCCCATGACGATTTGTCTGGCTGCATTCATGTCTGTCGACAAGAGACGCCAGTACATATAAGCTCTATCTCGAAGATCAGGGTTGTCGGTCTCCTCCGTCGCCCACTTCAGCACCTTCGGGACCAACTCCTGTCCCTTGGTAGGTCGCTGAATGAAGAGCTTTACCGTGGCAGTGAGCAAAGCAAGCTGGACCTCGACAGGCTCCTCCGCAAATGAGTATAGGAAGTCTTCCAACAAAGCATCGCTGTTCTCTATTCGGTCTGCATACTGACCAATGACCCAAACCATAGCTGCCTTGGCCTCAGGCTCATCCAAAGAATCGAGATGCTCGCACAAGGTGCTGATGATGGATTCGTATTGGTTGGGGTATTTTCGGAAGATGTTTCGGATGACAACCGTGGCTTCCTGCACGATGTATGTGATCTTGGTAGCCACAAGCTCGAGAAGTAGGTTGATGCACCGTCGTGCCGCTGGTTCAATCTTGATCGCCAGCTTACCAATGGCGCGCACCGCCTTGCGCACAAAGTGAACGTCGATTTCAGTAGCATACTCTCGCAGTTCCGTCAATACCTCATCAATATTATCCTCTGTAGCAAGCATGAAGATGAGCTCCAGCTTTGTGACCTTGACGTAGATGGGATCATTGTATTTGCAGAAAAAGACGCGGATATCGTTTCGTAGCACTTCTGGTCGTCGCTGAAGAATCAACAAAGCGTTTCGGAGGGCAAGGTATTGTACTTCGGGACCCTTTGCGAGAAGTGTGACAAGAGGTGGTGAGAGCTTTCTGCACAAGGCCGAGATCTGCTTCTGATCGGCAATATAGTTCATCAGATACAGAATCACCCGAATGCAGGTCAACACGACAGACGAATTAGAATGCGACAATCGTGGTGATATCCGCTCTGCCAGGAGTACCGCCTCTCCGGATTCTTGTGGTACATAGGACATGAGAGCCTCTAGAATATATGTCTGACCCCATCTGTTGACACAAGATTAGCGATAGTCCCGTGAATAATGTGGCTTGTCTTACTCGGAACAGTCGGGAAGGATAGCCACCATTTTGGAAGCATTGCTATAGTCAATGGTGAGTTTGATGGCATCGCTGCGCTCCCAGATATCCATTAGACCAGCCAGGGCACTCGCAACAACGGTAGGATTATCATCCCTTAGAAGTGAGTTCAGTCGATCAATGAGGTCGGAGCTCTCTACCATGTTTCGATCGTGGTCGTAGAGCTTCGCTACGCAGAATGCAGCCGTTTTTCGCACATAAGGGTCGCCATCTTTCAGCATGTGCTTGACTATTGGTACAGTAGCTTCGACGAATTCTCTAACATGGATATAAGACATTGTCCTGAGAGCCAACGCTCGCACCAAAGGATTGTGATCTTCCATGTCCTATGTTGATGTTAGCCAATGCTGCCGCTGACGGAAATGGGGCGAACTCACATGTTGCAAAACAGGGATTGCGTTTACAGCAATCTCAGGCCTCATCCTAGCGTAGTTGACCAGAAACAAGAAGCACCTGTTATAAATTAGCAACGAAGCAGATTTGGTGAAGCCAACTGTCTTACATCTTCTTGATTTCCAGACTCTGGATTCCCATGCACCCAATAATGTCAGGGAACAAGGCCACCATGTCGTTATTGCTCATAGTCATGTTTGCGACAATCTTCTTGAGTGCGATCTTCTTGCCCGCATAATTCTTATCTTTCTTTCCTCCACTGTTTAGCTCGAGACGCAGCTCAGCAACTTTGCCCTGTTTGTTATTTAGTCTCGGGCCATCATAAATCGACTTGGGGGGCATGTATGCAAGGAACATAGCGGACATGGTATCGTATCGTTCGCGTCGCTACGCAGCGGACTATTGATATTGACATTGAGGCGGAAACTCAATTAAAATGCAAAAAAAAAAAAAAACCACCTTTGACAACATCAAAGTCCGCGCAAAAGCAGACGTGGACAACCAGCAGAGACCAGAAAGTAGTTTCGGTGTAGTGTAGTGGAAGATCAAGAACTTATAAGACCTCGGGTCCTACGAGGCTGAGACATGATAGAAGAACAGGAAGGCTTACTCGAGCAAACAATTTGGAGTCCCCTCCACCGGCGGCGCTCGACATGGTGTTGTACTTGTATTCCAAATAATGCGACGGAACGAGTTTCGGTAACCTTGAACGGGATGGTGGCCCTATTCCAGAACAGGCCCCTCACTTCTGAGCTATTCCAAGATTCGTAACTGTAAAATCGTCTGATACTCCCAACCTAATTGGGCGGGCTGCGTTGCCCAGCGTAAACAGTTGTAGAGGGTGGATGGCGGATGGTAAATGGGAGGGGATGGTCACATGTAGGCCAATGCCTACAGTAGGTACGGTAGGTACAGTTGGAGGTCGCTAGGGATGTGGTGTCTTTTCTCGATCGTTCGTTATCGCTACGGGGCTGCTCTGAGATTCGAAGAAACGAGGAACGCGCTGTATTTCTCGAGAACGGTTTGCGACGTCTGCCGAGGTCGTACTTGGGTCGTTTCGCTTCGAGAACCGGCGTCGTCGGGGAGTGGAAAGGGGATCTTGAGACCCCCGAGTAATGTAAGCCAAAAAGGTGCTGATAAGATAGAGCGTTGCAATTAACCCGAAATTACAGCTGCCACAATTACGCCACATGTCAAAGGCCACAGCACATGTGGACCAGCCAATCATCAACCTAATCCAATCAACCAACGTCAACGTCGCCTCCTCGAGCTGTGTTCTACATCGCATTTGCCTTTGCGCTCAATCAACGATAACTCGAACAATCGCGAATATACGGACTCCGAAGTGATACAACATGGCCGCCTCCCACAACTCCCCCCTTTGGGTTTCCCAACTCGAGCACGCCCCCGCAGCCAAGGCTAAACAGTCTGGCATTCAGGATCCCCCAGGCTACAGCTCCGGAACAGCCGTCACCAACTCCAAGGTCAGCACGGTCTGATCGCGCGATCAAATAGTCTAGGCGACTAATGCGATATACAGAAGAACAAGGATGCCGCCAAAGTCCAGCCACGAAAGCCCCCGACTGTCGAAGAGATGGATACCCTAAAGCTCAAGAAGGCTTGGGAAGTCGCACTGGCTCCCGTTAAGGGTCTGCCCATGACCGCCATCATGATGTACATGTCGGGCAACTCACTCCAGATCTTCAGTATCATGATGGTTTTCATGGCTTTCAAGAACCCTCTGATGGGTCTCATGAACACGAACCAGGCATTTGAACGTTTTCAGTCATCTCAGTCTCTTTCATCCCAGCTGCTGCAGGTCAAATTTGTGTACATCGTCTGCCAGCTTGTTGCACTGGGCGTGGGAATTTGGAAGATCAATGCCATGGGCTTGCTACCGTAAGTATATCTAACTCCATACACCAACTTGATAGAACTAACAACAATAGAACAACACGATCCGACTGGCTTATGTGGGAGGTGCAGAGAGAACCTTTGGAACATGCTGTTGCAGCTCTATAAGTAATAACTATTAATACGATAAAATGACCAGATAACTATATGAACTCAAACACTTTTATGTTGCCTTCAATGCTTCTCGCTTGGCTTTTGCGGCTCTCCACCCCATACCTCTTTTATCGACGAGTCTCAGGAGTGGAATCATAGCTAGGTTAAGTAACGCAAGGAATGTGAAGCACCAACCTCTTCCCATTCCCTCGATCATATGATCAATAGCCGCAGTAGACGCAGCTCCAAACATGCAACGTACAAGATTATTGGCAGCAGTTGCTGTAGCGGGTGCATTGGGGTTTAGATCGACAATTAGAGTGTTGAGGACACTGAAAGACGTTGGTACGAACATGCCAATGAGGAATACTAGAACAAGTGGAACAGCAACGCTAGTCTCGACTTGCAGAGCCCAGCCGTACCCGATAAGTGTGACAATGCCAGCAAGTAGTATGGGATATATAGCTTGGATTCGCGCTGTTTCGATTGGGAATTTGGCCAGGTCGTTTCCGCGCTTTCTGTCGATAGTAAAACCAATCGCTTTCGCAATTCGTCGATAGTTCCAGTCCAAGACCCGCCCTTGAGCAACAACAGCAAAGGCACAACCAAAACCATAGGGCAGATAGCAAAGACCAACCTGAAGGTCATTGTACCCATAAATCTCTTTGAAAAGCGTCGACAAGGTCGCCGCCGTCAGGATGAAAGCCACATAGATGATTGCATTAATGCATAGAATAATGGCCATTTCCTTATCGAAGACGATATACAACGTCTTCAGGGGGTTTGGAAACTTGAGCTTTCGTTTCGGGACATTTTGGTCTGGAACATCCCCTCTATGGCTGTAGATGTCGAGCAGTGTCCTATTCCATTTCTGAGGCGCTATTGACCCGTTTCCGACGACGTTGCGGCATGTCTCGGGGGCGGAGAGAATGAAAGGGATCATCCAGGTAGCAGAGAAGATGGCGCAAAACCAAAAGATGGCAGGCCATCCTAGGTATTGACTCAATATACCTCCAAGCAAGGGGCCAAGAGCAGGGCCGATATTGATTCCTGCTCCAACAATTCCCATGTATTTTCCTCTCTCGCCTGTTGATGAGATGTCGGCCACAACGGCGTAACCGAGAGCCAGGGTGCCACTACTGCCAGCGCTTTGGACACACCGTAAGATCAAGAGTGCAACAAAGTTCCGCTGCAGGGCCAGCCCGATGTTGGCGCCTATGTAGATAGAAAAGGCGACGATGTAAGCTGGCCGACGTCCTGCCATATCACCAAAATCACCAAACATGGTAGGGGATAGCCCCTGGAAGATCATATAAGATGTCAAGGTGAGGTTGATGAGTGAAATGGAGATGTTCAGGTCGTCGGCAATTGGGTTCAGCGCAGGGAAATAGATGTTGGCAGTCATGGGAGAGACGAAACTAGCGGCAGTGACCAAGGCCAAGATCCTTCTTTTGGTGTTTTTAGAGAAAGTACTGTATGCTGGTCCGCTGGAGACTCTCGTCATGTTCTCAGGGTCACCCATAACCCCTTCGTCAGCTTGAGTCGATATTCCATTGTTCATAGATTCGCCAAGCTTTTCAGGAGTTGTATCTCGAGCTGTTGGAGCGTCAGATAGGCTGCTCTGTATGCTGATAGTGTCGAGATCGTGTCTGTGAGAGCCCGAGTGGTCGGGTGAGGGCCGGTTTTCGTCTTTCTCGGCCATCTTTGCTGAGGAAGGATAAAGAGACAACAACAATCATGACGTGGAAAATAAAAAGAAGTGGCAGTCAAGTCTTTTAATCCTTGATCTACCCGCGGAATCGGAGAACGTTCTCCATAGATCATTATTCCCGACATTTCGAGATTTCTATTTCCGTGAAACCGGCCGAATCTGGACTCACGGACCCGACGATCCCCACTTCATACCGAGCCCCGGTCCGGTCCGCAATCGGATTCATATTGAATAGGAACGGTCAGGCCGGGGCGTTGGCAAACTATGTCTATCTTTCGTCAACCGAGAATTAGAACGTTCAGGACCTGGATATATATGGCATCACCACCGGTAGCAGATCAACTGCCTCAAGTCAAAGCCAGAGTGAAATACAAAGTAAACAGCCTGAAGCTGTAAAGTATGAGCAGGAATCGTCTCGATGGAAGATTTTACCAAGTGGAGAAACAAGCGGATGCCAATATCTTTGGGTCGTAATTTGCCATTATTAGAAATACAAGATTAAATAGGTTGCATCATAAACATGGAAGGCAAAAAATTGACCGTTCGGTATTCGACCTCCACGAGATGACTAAGCCATGTGGCTTGTCAATGTGCGTCAGAGCTCAGAGCTATACAGCCATGGTGTCTACAACCTTTAATCCTCACATTGAGTATGACCGTTTGCTAAGCAAAGCAAACACGCAAAACTTCAGGGTGATACTACCACTTACTGTAGTTGAACCTTTATACTTCTTGACCTTTTATGCGGCGACTCTCCTATCTTAATATCGATTCGCATTGGACACCATGAATATCACAGTCACCTTCAACGAGCTCCTCAGGGAGCGCAATGCGCCGGAAACGAAAAAACGTGTCAGCCTGGATGCTATAGATGGTTTTCTGAAAGAGGCGTATCGGATTGTCAGTGCTTTACATCCATTGCGACGCGCTCTCCAAGCTAATCAGCTTTCGTAGAATTCGCACATTACCAGCCTCCATCGAGAACTCCAAGATGTTAGACAAGCCTACCTCTCGACCGCGCAACCACGAAAGACGAATAGCCGAGCCGCACAAGGTCAATCCCGTGTACTCTCGGATCGAGACAGAGAAGAAGTCGATGCCAATGCGAAACAGATGATTCGAGAACTGAATGCTGGCATTCGAGCTCTTGACGAGGCCGAGCAGTTACGGCAGGAAACCGAGACTGCTATGATTCGAAAGAAATATGTGGGAGGTCTAGGCGCTTTGGGTTCTTGGGCTTCTGGTGGCATGGTTAGTAGCAAAACAAAGGAGCATGAGGAAGCAGATGCCAAAGCGCGAGATGTAGGCATCCACCGAGATGGCATTCTCTGGTTCTTACGGCAACGGCTAGAATCATGCTGCCGAACGCAACAGGACATGATGGAAGCACGACTGATGCGAGAGATGGAAAAGAGCCGCAGCATGCTTTCAAGAGCTGGTATCGCTGGAGACTTTGCAGAATTTCCTCCTTCTGCCCGAAGGCTTTCGCAAACAGCACCTGCAGGGCAGATCCCTATGTCCGACGACGGGCAGTTCCCGAGCCAGGGTCTCACAGAAGAGCAGATTCAGATGTTTGAGGAAGGGAACCAAGATATGATGAAGCATTTCGAGAGTAGCTTGGACAAAGTCAGGTACGTATCTATGCATCTTTCGATGTCAATCCATACACCCTTGCTGGATTGTTTGTGCACTAGAGCTCCAAGCGCAACTCCCACCCCATGGGGAAATAAACTGTCTTGGAAAAATTGTGAACTAACCCTTGCTTCACAGGACGGCTGAGAAGTCATTACTAGAGATATCCGAGCTACAATCGCTGCTTGTAAACAATCTCGCAACACAATCAGCTCATATCGAGCAACTAGTGTCAGACTCATTTTCGACAACAGAAAACGTTGGTGGTGGTAATAAGGAACTCAAAAAGGCGACGCAACGGGCTAGTCCAGCCAAGTATACTTTCTTCGCAGCAGGTGGACTTTGCGCGTTTCTGGTCGTTTGGGATCTTATATTCTGAGGCAATGCTAAGAAGAGGGTGTATTTTTTAGAGCGAAACGACTATGTAGGTCGATCGATTAAACAAGGCAATGTACACCTTCAATTCAAGAGTAAAAGAGGCTAGCAAATGGTATCTATGGCTACCTAGGTACTCTTAGAGCATAGTTCGCGTGCCACAACGTCTTATAGGCAGGGCAGTGAGAGAAGGAAAGGCAGAGGAACGAGGTGAGAGGTTCTGTATCAGTATCCGTTGTGATCTAAAATGGACAAACAAATTGTTTGTGTATGTGCCCATTATCCTAGAATATAAACCAAGTATTATCTCACACTTACAACCTCGATTGTGACATTTCATGCACATGGTTGTTCAGCCTTGAGCTGTACCGTCAGGGCGGATCAGATTAAACATTCGATACTATAAAGACATACGATGTGAGAACGCTCGACGCCCAGTTATACAGACGGCTGAAACGGGCCCAGAGCTAAATTCTCAGATTTGAGATTAGGATGTAGATTCAAAGGGAGATGAGTATCGCATCCATGGAATACGATCCATCTTGGCTGAACCATGATTGTCATACGACAAATCAAATCCATAATGTTACGTCTTCTCGGCGGGCGAATTCGGAGGTGGGCCAGCTATTATTACCCAACCGTGCATTCTGAGGCCCCGTGATGTTTGTCTAAGATTTTTTAGTTCCCCGTGACGGGGCTAAAGACACGATGCATGTATCCTACAATGGGGGCGTACAGGGGAAGTGAATCGAAAGGGTCTGGAAGAATTGGTTTGGGTTCTTCTTTTTTCTGGGGAATGGGGCAAGTATCTTTAAGATTGGATCTATTGGAGTCACGGTAGGGAGGGGAGGGGGGTTTGGGGAAGAACTAGAGAGAATTCGAAATGTAGATTAGAAAGAGACTGGATCTAAAAAGTTACGTTACGGTACATGGTATGTGATTTCACGGTACCTGAACGGGCAGCTATTAAAGATATTTGTGGCATGATATGAGATGTAGATCAGATTCAAAAACCCAACTGATCAGAGGGACCACACATCACACCACAACTGGTGTCTGTTCTCAGTTTCAAAAGTTGATTCGCCGTGGAACTGGACATGGGATCAATTACGAACCGACGAAACACTACGTCAGCTCGCCAGTCTTGGAACCATGCCAAGGTAAAGCATAAGAACTTGGAATTCTGTTACGAAAAG
This sequence comes from Fusarium pseudograminearum CS3096, assembly GCF_000303195.2. Taxonomy (NCBI): domain Eukaryota; kingdom Fungi; phylum Ascomycota; class Sordariomycetes; order Hypocreales; family Nectriaceae; genus Fusarium; species Fusarium pseudograminearum. The sequence goes on along the minus strand of NC_031954.1, from coordinate 5,579,911 downwards.
GTACATACCTCGGTGAAAGGTGAAAATGACCGGCCAGCACCTACTGTAGCCGGCCAGCGCGTGACGTTGGATCAAGCAAGGAGCCGAGGTGTACCAAGGTGGGCAATGGATAATGAGAGTTCAACATTGACGTGATAGCCCAGATGGAGCTTCACAAGCTTTTTTTCACAAGCTCGCGGGCCATTTTCGGTAATGGGTCAGACATAAAAGATAAAGATTTGTCGCAAACTTGATAGAGGGAAATGTAGCAACTGTAAATACCTTTGTCTTTAAACTGACGACTCTATCTTCAACGGTTTCACCATTGTCTGTAACCAGTATCTATCTGGCGTGCACGAACTCTCTATCGACTGCTCGCTTCGTTCTGCGCCAACAAGTTCGATTATCACAAGGCGGTTATCATTGCCTATTTTCAAGCTCACTCACGATCCGTACCTATCTACACCACAAAAGCTCTATTTGCAGACAATAGGGCCTGTTCAAGTATATTTATTATAGGACTGCCAAAGATCATATAAGAACGGCAGCTATTTGCGAGGTAAGTTTTGAATCTTCTCAAAGTAAAACGCAGGAGGAAGTTTCCTCTATGCTGCTGCCCTTGGTCCGTTGGGCCTGTCCCTGTTGGGTTGATTTGAGCTCGAGTCTCAGTCAACAAGCAGTACCTGCACCCCCTCAAACACAAGCACAAGAGCACAAGCAAGTCCTGTGTTGTCCCATGCAACGATGGCATCAACAAGCACAAGCACAGGCAAAGCCCACCGCTCAACTCAATGAGGTGAGGTGAGCCCACCTACACCCAGGTAGCCCAGGTACCTTCTACCTCTGTTCTCCAGGCCTGTTTGGCACCGGGCGCGCGCCCTTTCCCCCGAGCTCCAGTGGTCCGGAAGAACGGCGCCTGATTTGCCCGCGTGCATTGAATGCTAGGGACATGGCCAATTGCATCAGGCCAGAATATGGTTTACGCAACATATGGCCTTTGGAGTGGATATTCATGGATCTTTACTTGTGAGGAATCCAGCCGGACCATGTTCCGAGTCTCTTTGACCTCTGGAGATAAGGAACAGAATATAGCACGGAAAAAGACCGTTGGGCTCTGGGGAAAGAAAGTGCCTGGCATCTTACACGGGCAATTGTCCATTCCCAGACCAGAAACAAAAAATGAGGCGGCTTTGCGACAAACAATTCGCAGCACATTCCCACCTTTCTATTATTATCTTAAAACAGGCTTTTCACTGTTTCTTCCATGTCAATCAAACATGACTTGCGGCGGACCGTAACTTACTGATCAAAGTTGCTGTTAGGTACCTTTTCTGTTTACCCCAAAGACGCACACTCCCGCAGGGGTTCAGGCCGATAGGTTCAAAGGAAGTCTCGAGTCTCTCACCTCAATTCACCTTAACTCACCCGCAAAACTCAACTTCCACAACAAGACACACGCCCCCTAGTTCCACTAGAGCCAGGCCATCGGACCGCTCCAAGACCCCCAAGCCCCCCTCTCTTCCTCTTCCTACCCCCCTAATCGACAATCCCTCAGGGCCGCAGCCCACTATGACACAGTCACTCAACACACCCCGTCAAGGCCAGAGTCAGACTCGGTCTCTGAGCATCTCAAGCTCAAGCTCGAGTGATAAAACGCCGCCAGTTCCTTCTTCGCCTTCCTCCATTTCTCGTCTTAACTCCATCGTCCATCACATCTCGCCCAAAATGGTTTCTACTACAAATTTCCCTGCCGAAGTCGTGCCCCAGGCACCCGAAGATCCTCTCTTTGGCCTTGCACGAGAGTACAAGGCTGATGACAGCTCCAACAAGATTGATCTTGTAAGTCTAGCCCATTATCTATTTTTTCGTTATGAAGAGCTGCTAACCTCTGGTTTCTTATTAGGGTATCGGCGCATACAGAGATGAGAATGCAAAGCCCTGGGTGTTGCCCGTCGTCAAGAAGGTATGAATCTTGCGCCAACCAATCTTACATATTATTGTCTGCTTCCGCTTCATGACATGGCCTTTCTCCCATTTACCCAACACATTCCCCTGCCACATACACACGTTATACTTCTAGATGTTGTCCTGTATGTGTGATGGTTCCTCTGCGGACTCGGCCTGCTCGTGCCTTTTCCGTTCTGCGAATTTTGTGTCATGGGATCATCTCTTCACAATGCGCCATCTGGATCCTTCTTACGCAAACCTGCGTCACAGCTTGCCCCAACCCATCTGCCCCGCCGCCACGACTTTGATCATGCCTTTCGTCCTGGAATTTGAGCTAACCCCACGTCTGTCGTAGGCTGATGAGATCCTCCGAAACGACCCTGAGCTCAACCACGAGTACGCCCCAATCGCGGGTATTGCCAGCTTCACATCCAAGGCTGCCGAGCTAGTCTTTGGCCCCGATTCTTCTGCCATCCAAGACAAGCGCTCAACAACACTACAGACAATCTCTGGTACCGGTGCCGTGCACTTGGGAGCTCTTTTCCTTGCCAAGTTCTACCAGGGCAACCAGACTGTCTACCTCTCAAATCCCACATGGGCAAACCACCACCAGATCTTCAAGAATGTTGGCATGTCGATCGACACATACCCATACTTCCACAAGGAGACTAAGGGTCTCGACTTCGAAGGTTTCAAGAAGACTCTGAAATCCGCTCCCGAGGGTTCCGTCTTTGTGCTTCATGCATGCGCACACAACCCTACTGGTGTCGACCCTACGCAAGATCAGTGGACTGAGATTGCTTCAATCATGAAGGAGAAGAACCACTTCCCCTTCTTCGACACCGCCTACCAAGGATTTGCCTCTGGCGATCTTGTCAAGGATGCATGGGCCATCCGCTACTTTGTCGACCAGGGCTTTGAGCTTGTTGTTGCCCAGAGTTTCGCCAAGAACTTTGGTCTCTACGGAGAGCGTGCCGGTTGCTTCCACGCCGTCACATCTCCCGCTCCTGAGGCTTCAAACACAATCACTCGCATTGGCTCTCAATTGGCCATCCTCCAGCGATCGGAGATCTCCAACCCTCCTCTGTACGGTGCCCGTATCGTCAGCACTGTTCTTAACGATCGCGACCTCTTTGCTGAGTGGGAGGAGAACCTGCGCACCATGTCTGGCCGCATCATCAGCATGCGCGACGTCCTCCGAGCCAAGCTTGAGGAGCTCGAGACCCCTGGTACCTGGAACCACATCACCGACCAGATCGGCATGTTCAGCTTTACTGGCTTGAGCGAGAAGCAAGTACTTCAGCTTCGAGAAGAATTCCACGTCTACATGACCAAGAACGGTCGTATCAGCATGGCAGGTCTCAACGATAACAACGTTGAGTACTTTGCCAAGGCTGTTGACAAGGTTGTTCGTGACGCTGCTTAGATAGACTTTCGAATGGCTGGGATTGTGTACGAGCTCATGAAAGTGGTCAATTACCTACAAGACCCTGGAAAGAATCGGCGTTTGGAGATGTTTATTATTACTACACCTATCATGACCGGGTCTCTGCAAAAAGCATTGGACGATCCTTGTTTTAGCATGCTGTTGACAGCTTCTAATATACCTTGACTGCATTTGCTACATACAATTATTTGGCTGTCGTGTTTTGTATACCTTGTGTGAGGACAATCTAGTGAAACAGAAGATATGAATTGTTCTGTAGATTCACATGTGCAGGACAATAGCAAGGGTGTACTCTTGGCATACGCCAGAGCTTTTACCCGCAGATACAGCAAGGTACCTGTACAGCAGGATGAACACCTTGAGGCCCACGATCCAAGACTGCGATTGGCCCGCCTCTCACCTTGAACTACCTTGGGCTGACAGGCGGTTCCTGCTTCATTAGGTAAAAGCACATTTTTTGCTGTAAAGGTAACCAAAAGCGGAAGAAGAGGTTGGGTGGGACTTTAGCGACAAATATTCGGGGAAATTTCGCGGTCTCGGGAGAGTTTCTTGTTCAACTTGTCTACTATTGCTGTGAACTGCTACCGCGGTTTCGATGTTGCTATCGCCGACGCGGTATCAAGATTCCGATTTACCGTGGAGGCGGGGTTTGGCCTCGGTCTTGGCCCTGCCACGCACTCCCCTGGCGGCTGTTGTCTAACTCCTATCTGGGGAAAAGAACGAAGCAGTCATCGTTCTTTTTTTCCCCCTCTCTCCCTTTTTCTGGAGCAAGCCCACCTCCGCAATTTTTTATTTACCTATTTTCCCCCGCATGGGAGCCGCTCGCTTGTCTGGGGACCAGGGGGGGCGTGTACACAAGAATCTTGCTCTACGATACCATCAAAAGGTACAAACGAGATACGACACGGTGGACTCCGGCGTAAAGGGAGGTTTTTTTCTTCTTTTACGGTGGATATAGAAATGGTAGCGAGGTCTAGTGACTGGCAAAAAACGGTGGATTTGACGTTATAAACTTCCTCCTTGTTTACCATTTGCTGTTTTCCTGTACAGTTTAGTTATCGTTATGTCATTTGCCAGGCACCTTTACAGGACAGGATCCATACCCTGTCCCGACAAAGTCCGACTATCATGAATTTAATTATTTTGAATTGAATTACTTGCAACAATGGGAAGGACAAGAAAAAACTATTTAGTGTTTCCTTGGGCTATTACACAATGGCGTATCCACCGTGGCGGGTCGGTGAGAGGTACTTTGAGGAAACTTGGGCGAGACTTCTCCGATGCCGGGGGATGGACTCCAGTCTGGAGAAATCGAACGAAACTATGGGGTAATGAGAAGGGACAGTGGAATCTGGAGAACGGACGTTGGTTTCGTAATTGAGGCTGTACTTTACGAATGCCTCTCGAGCATCATGTGGAGTGGTCGTGGAGTAGGTAGTAGCATAAGACAGACGGAGAGAGCACATGACTGACTGTTATTTTTCATCTGGCCATAGCTTGTTGCTAGTAAGGGCTGAGCGAGACTGTCCAGCTCATTAGCTCTGATCTATATTTACCCGAGATATGATCGCTTGTGATCTGGCGCGGCAAGATAAGGAAGATGGAGCTTTGGTCGAGTAGGCTGGGTCTTGAAGGCGATTCGACAATGACAGTACTCTCCAAGACCACTTCAATTATACAGAAAGATAAGGAATTCTTGCTTGGCTCGGCGTTACTCTATGGGAGACATACTAACTTGCTATCTTTTACAAGGCTGTATCGTTCTTATTTCAGTTAGCTACAGATAATCTCAAGTTAGGAAAAAGACTGACACAGCGGCCTTGGTGAAACTCTCGCCAGGTATTCTGTTAACAGACTGAGTCTATAGCTAATTCTGAACTGGCTGCATCTACTGCAGATATTCTCTATATGTAACAGTACGTATTTGATGCTATACTACTGATCTTATCACCCTCAAGTTTACAGAGTATGACAGTTTCGTCTTGGAATATTCTTGGGTTTAGTCAAACTCATCATGAGAGCTCATAATCACACTTACAGTAGCATACTACAGATAAAATGAGACTTATAAAATCATAAATTGATGTTAGTTAATTCAAATTATATATTTGACTCTATAATCTATGAATTGTCAAGATCATTTGCTTCGTCTTCCCATTATGTGAGTTTATAGACCTCACTGACACTTTTTAGCTCAGCACAGCAGCCTAAGAAGGTCGACCCCACCAACTTCAACCACCATCCAGGTGCGTTGACACAACTTATCTAACCATCAATGCACCATCAGCCATGGGGAGAAAACTACCATGGAAGACTTCACCGGCCCAATCAAGCCCTGATAATAAAGCATCTATAAAATCTGAAAGTCCGCGCCTGACAGTATCGAATCCTACCATCGACAGCCCTTCAGCATTTAGAAAGAAACCGCGTCATGACCGCGTTATCGATTCAGAAGGTATGGTATCTCATGCTCATCACAACCTCATATATACTCATTCTGTTCTAGATAGCGCGCGCAGTCCATCAACATCACCTCCCCCAGAGCCGCCACCAGAAAGGTCCGTCTTACTACTCCCTTCCAAACTAAATCACTAGCTGACCAAACCCCCAGGTTCATGAGACCAGGTCTCGACCACGATGATCGCTATCGCATGGTTGAAGACGAATTTCTCAACATGGCTCATCAATTCACCGTTCATCTTCATCGCGCAGAATATGACCGCTTAAAGAACCTGGCTAAGCACCAGAACGCGGATACTATTCGCGAGATAGAGCGCCCCATCGTTGGCCCGCCTACTCTCCTTGCACGGCAACGTCAGGAGAGCGGGCGCCGTGTATCCAAGCAGCGCAAACTTCTCGCTGACTCTTCCAACGAAAAGGACACGTCTTTTGCCGGGTCAAGCTTACAGGGTCTTATGGAAAGTCCAAGGAAGGAGCACAAGTGGATATCAGCAGGTCTGGCCGATGCAGCCAAAACAAGAGCTTCTGCTGGGTTCGGTTCACAAAAGATCACTCCGGTAAGGATGAGACAGATCACGAAGCCTGGATCAGGAAAGAAGAGGCAACTTCCTCTGGCGGATGACGATGAGACGGATGGCGGAGATGATTTGGACCTTGCTACGCCTTCACGCGAGCCTGTGACGAAAGCAGCGCGCTCATCTCACACTTCGAGTCCAGCTGCGTCGCGCTCAGCACCACGGCCAGCGTTTAGTACACCCCGAACGAGCACGACTATAAACAAAACCTCACGATCAGGTTCCAGCATCAGACGGCCAACAACGGTACCAGGAGATAGCACGCGTGGTACAATTAAGCGTGACGATATTCACGAAGACATAGACGATGATGACATTTTTGGAATCACGAAACGAATGTCTGACCGCCGTAAATCAAAGGGGTTAGGCCGCAGAACGGAGGACAAAACGCCTGCCAAACACTCACTCGACGAGATTCCCTCATTCATATAGGTACACTTTCACAAGGATCCCCAGTCTCATAATTAACACATGCATTCCTTTGGAAATCAAATCAATGCTTTTATTCGTGAGTCCTAATCTTCCATTGGCCGGTCCTGCACTGTAAGCTCATCAAAGTCGTCCAGTAACTCCTCCATGTCAACATGAGGAGCCTCGTCATCTTCCTCGGTTTCGGCGACGCTCATCTCTTCCTCGGCCCGCTTCTGGGCCTTGTACAGGGCAAGCGTAGCACGGAGCTCCTCGTCTTCCTCGACATCTCTCAAGAACTGCTCGTACTCTTGATCCATGCGTTCTTGGTCTGCCTTCTTAGGAAGAAGCTCACCCTCGTCCTTGTTCATGCGCTTGAGCTGCCAGTTTCTCTTGCGGTTCTTTCTGCGACCAGGGTAGTGCTTCTTGATTAGTATCACGTCAGGAATTGTTGACGAGTATGTGTTGGAGTTCTCGATCGCCTCGTATTCGGTGTTGTTGAAGACGGTGCCAGCCAGGAGGTAACCCATAGCGGAGTCACCAGGCTGGAGAAGTCGGCCCATATGAGTCCTTGTGAAGTACGTTCGGTCGTTGACACCGAGGTCAGAAGCTCGAGCAACTGTGGCTTCGGCAAGTGTCCACTTGCCCTTCTGTGTTCCTGTGGTCTCAATGTCCATGACAACGAACTCAACGAGCTCACGGGTATCGGTCAGAGACAAAAAGGGGGCTCGCCAGTAGATTGGCGCACTGATATCACAAGTCTGGAGGGTCTGGGGATCCAACAGGTAGACGGAAGTACCGATCTTGTGGCAGAGGAGGAGAGGGGAGATGTTGCCGGACTGCTTAGCCATCTTGATGGGCAAAGCAACCAAGTCGTCCTTACATATAGGCACCAACTCGGCCGAGTATGTGAACTTGAATGACGCCTTGGAAGTGTGGACATCTTGAGAAATCAGCTCCTGGGAGGCCTTGGTCTTGACAGGCACCACGGAGTTGAGGAAGTCGATAAACTTCTCGGCCTGGTTCCTTTGTGAGAAGAAAAAGTCGATACCATCCTTAGCTTCTCTGATGTTAAGGGTATCCTTATGGGCACCGTGCTTCATAATGAGTTGTTCGAGGAACAGGAAAGTTCGCTTGTGGAGGACCTTTTGGCGGACCTGGACAGCAGCTCGCCAAACGTTGGCAGTGTATGACTTGGCACACTCAGGGCACTGTTGGTACGCAACGACATAAATGACCTCGAAAGTCTGCTGGAGCAGCATGCCATCCTGGACTTCATCTTGGATGGTGATCTTAACCCTGATTCTTCGCGAGTGAGGCTCGGTCCAAATGAAACTAGCGTCGACAATACGGACTTTATTTAGACCTCGAAGTTTCTTAAGGCACAGGGCCAACAGTTCGCGGGATTCGGGAGAGGCGACAATCCAGCTGGTGGGGGGCATGAGCCATCGGTCGCAGTCTCGGCAGAAGTTGAGGGTCGCCTCTCGCTGGACGCCCTGGGAGATATCGACAGTGAGTTTGATGCAGTCATAGCAGAGAGCGCCAGTTGATGCGGTTCCGTCGATCGGGGCACCACAGTTGCAGCAGAGAATACTGAAAAAGGGATATGGATTAGCATTTGCGCCCAAGACGACGAGTGCGGGGTGTTTGCTAGAAGATCAAGACTCACGTTGCGGCACCCGTCTGCTGAGTGGCAGGGGCTATAGAGATAGGCTGGTCATCCAAATCCATCGACATGCTGGGCAACGATGTCTTGTGTGAAATTGATGGTGTTGTTTTGGGTTGAAATTGGACGATGCTCAGTGACTCTTTGGGAAACCAAGTAATAGTGGGAGAAATTGTAACGCCGCTGGTTGATAAGCAGCTTATCGGGCAGAATCTTTTTTGGCAGGCGCGGGGCAAATTTTGGAAAATGCAAGTGCTGCAGTCATAAAGTTCAGGGTCCACCTCACTTGGCTCGAATGAGATCTGATCATGCAGATCATTGGATAGGCCATCATGTTTTATATGGATATTTTATTCTATTCCCCGACAAATCCAAGGTTTTTTGACGAAATCAGGCATTATAGACAATAAGGTAAAAGTGACAAAACTGTGTGGCTTGTATGAAATTAGAAAATCTTGCTTAATACCCTCGTCACCTCGGCTGGTTGATCTTCTCCATCCATCTTCTTCCTTGCAAGAGGAACTTGCTTGAACGAGCGCTTGACCTGTCGCACCGACTCGTCCTCCTGACCCTCTGTATGGGTCTCTGCCTTCCTCTTCTTGGCCTTGGCCTTGACCGCCATGCCGTCTAGCATCTTTGCCTTCTCCACGTTCCTGACAAACTCCTTGTTCTCCTTTGTCGACTTGCTGATTTCGGCTCTCATGCGGCTGGAGCGCTCTGCGTTCTCGGCGGCAATTTGCTCTGTGAGGTTGTGCCACTTGAAGCCCTTGAGGTATAGTAGGTTCCATAAATCATCGTGGTAGTAGCTGCCCTTCTTGCCGCCAATGGTGCGCGCGTTGAGAAGATCGCAGACGGCCTTGGCATCCTTCTTCTTGGTAAACTCGACCCAACCCTCGGTATAGGAGCGCTTCTTGTTGCCACCGGCGCGAACACGGCGGGCGTGCGAGGCTGGGTCCTCGGGAGCGAGGAAGATGCGGTTGATGGTGCCGTAGGGTTCGAGGAGAGATCGCAGCTTGGCTGGCTTCATGAAGGGAGGTATGCGAGAGAGGTAGACAACGCCTGACTTCTTGATAGCGGCTTCGGATGCGACGAGGTTCTTCTTTGTCAAGGTCCTTGTAACGTCGGGCAGTTCTGTTGATGTAGTGTCTTTTGATTTGCGCTTTGGCTTTTCGGGCTGATCTTCCTTCTTGTCTTCCTCTTGTATCTTCTTTGAGTCCTTCTCAATCGCCTCGTCTTCGTCGTCGCTTCCATCGCCGCCAATGTCGCTTCCTAAGTCGTCTTCGTCGTCGGACTCGACTTTCCGTCGCTTGGCGCCGCGACCACCCTTTTGCATATCATCTTCTTCGGAATTGTAGCCGACATCGCTATCCGCATCACTGTCGGCGATTTCTAGGAAATCGTTCTTGGTTTCGGGCGCCATATCGAGTAACGTTTGCGATTGTATGGCAGCTATTGAGTAGGGATTGGAGTCTCCCTATACGAGGCTGGAGAAGCAAGTGTAGAAAAAAAGTAGTTCGCTGATAAGATAAGACTTTTCGCGATCCCTTGCTCAGACTGCAGGGGTCAGTTAAGTTCTGTCGAATTGGAGTATCGGGTCATGTGACTTGGAGGGGTAGCCATCGACGTCACTGATAAGAAAGTTTCGAGGGGAATCTGTAAGAGCTTCATGACAACTCTACCCCCGTAGATAGGTGCTATATACATTTAAGATGTTGTTGTTCATGTCTTTATGAATGCAATCACATATGTATCATAAATTAACCTCAGATCAATGATTAATATAGTTCAAAGCTATGCAGTGAATTGGTTTTGATCTTTCATTCGCCCTCAGCTATCTGCCTCCCAACTACCCTTGAGTGAAGAACCGTGAATTTAATCAAGTCGGCGACTGGCTCATTTCCAATCAATCTCATGACTTATCTACTCTATACTATCAATCTCAAATGATATACTATCATGTCGTATCATATCATAGCGGGGTTTGCTTTCATGAGACCGCCGAGGTCGGTACATCAAATGCGCTGGACCTAGGATTAATCAACGTGGGGCAACACCGCGAGCCGCGAGCCGCCAACCGCCGTCATGGGAGATGTTACCTTGACTGAGATAGGTTTACTCATGACCTCCAACTCATATGCTCCACTTCCAACCTCCAAAGTGGCCAACTACAAAGATATATACTAACTTGGTCAACTCTGCTCTTTCCTTTCATTCATCTCACTCTTACTTGAGTACTTCACACACATAAACGCCATCATGTCTGTCGAAACAATCACCACAATCTCCCCAAACACAAACGAGGCCATCCTCACCAGGAATGGCGCCTCTGCTGCTGACCTTGAGTCTCTTCCCAAGGTCGCCGCTGAGGCTTTCCAGAACTACCGCAAGACAACTTTGAAGGAGCGTCAAGCCATTGTTCGCAAGTTCCTCGACGGTCTCTTGGCCAAGAAGGATGAGCTTGGTGAGGAGTTGACTGTGCAGATGGGTCGCCCCATTTCCTACACACCTGGCGAAGTCGCCACAGCCGTTAAGCGTGGTGAATACCTCCTCAAGATTAGTGACGAGGCCCTTAAGGATACCGACGGTGAGGCCGAGAAGGGCTTCAAGCGCTTCATCCGCAAGGTCCCTGTCGGACCTGTTCTCGTCATCTTTGCGTGGAACGTAAGTGCTGGCCTCGCTTTGTTGCATCGCAAGTCCATTTGCTGACTCTGTGTTACTAGTACCCTTACCTCATCCTGGTTAACTCTCTTATTCCCGCTCTTCTCGCAGGATGCAGTGTAATTCTCAAGCCCTCACCTCAGACCCCCACCATTGTTGAGCGTGTCACCGATCTTCTAAAGGAGGCGGGCTTGCCCGAGGGCGTTTGCCAGTACTTCCACTGCGGTTCTCCCACAGTTATGGAGACCATTGTGCGCGACCCCAAGATCGAACTGGTTTGTTTCACTGGCTCTGTGGCTGGAGGTCTTGCTGTGCAACAAGCTGCATCTGACCGCATTGTAAATGTCGGTCTGGAGTTGGGTGGCAAGGACCCTGCCTATGTCCGATCAGATGTCGATATCGACTGGGCTGCTGCAGAGATTGTTGATGGTGCTATTTTTAACTCTGGCCAGAGCTGCTGCTCTCTTGAGCGTGTTTATGTCAACGAAAAGATCCACGATCAGTTTGTCGAGGCTGTGCAAAAGGTGCTCAAGAGCTACAAGCTCGGAGATCCATTCAACAAGGAGACTCAGATTGGACCTGTCGTCTCAAAGCGATCAAAGCAGGCAGCCGAGGAACATATCAAGGACGCCATTGACAACGGTGCCAAGGACGCGACTCCCGAAAACGAGACTTTCAGCAACCCTCCTCCCAAGGGTAACTTTGTGAAACCCACCCTTCTCACGGGCGTCAACCACAGCATGCGGGTCATGACTGAGGAGTCATTCGCCCCAATTAGTAAGTTTCCCGACAAAGTTTTACTAGTATCTCTGCTGACCATGATACAGTCCCTGTTATGAAGGTTAAGGATGACAGCGAAGCCATCAAGTACATGAACGACAGCGAGTTTGGTTTGACAGCCAGTATCTGGACCAAGGACACAGACAAGGGATACGAGCTGGCCGAGGAGGTGGAAGCAGGCACCGTTTTTGTCAACCGATGCGATTATCCGGCACCGGTACGTTCTTTTTTTTTTTTTTTTTTT
>NC_031954.1:5444257-5567647 GCF_000303195.2 Fusarium pseudograminearum CS3096 | reverse complement strand
TTTTTTTTTTTTTTTTTGCTTTTGCCCAAACACAAAGGGACTCTGCCCTTGTGTAATGAGTGATATTTTACTGACTGATTGACAATAGGATCTGGCATGGACTGGCTGGAAGAACTCTGGCAAGGGACAGACACTTAGCAAATTTGGCTTTGACCAGTTTGTTAAGCTCAAGAGCTACCACCTTAAGGATTACCCCAACTAGAGAGAGGGTTTCTGGTTGATGGTTAAAGAGTTGCGTTGTTAGTCGGACACGGTTAGGATGTTTGGCAACAATGACTCTGAATAATGAGACGACGTCTGTGTTGGAATGAATCAAAATAAACTGCAAGCAAATACAAATATGACATTATTTCCTACTGATGATGCACACATCGTTTATCTTAGCGACTGGGCTGGGCTGTCTCTTGGAAGCGATTCCCCTGGCGAGAAGGAGAGGCAGGGAGTGAGACGAGACGTTTTCGATAACGGGCGACCAAGACAGTGATGATTGACCGTCAGCTGCATTCGGTAATTTATGGCAGAGTCGAACAATCTGCGACAACCAGTCACACTTGAACTTGTGCGTGCAAGGAGAGGTGACGACATGTGGACTCAGTCCATAGAGTAGAACACATCCATCTACGTAGTAGTTAGACGCTGACTAGTAAGGTACTACTACCTACGTATGTATGTATTCAATTGATAATATTAGCGTTGTTCTTGCTCCCTTTGTTAGTGAGTTGGTAGGTTGCGTGTTGTGTAGTAGGTAGGTAGGTAGGTAGCACAAGAAATTGACCGCCCGGAGACGCCACCGCTTCTTCCTGGAGGGCATTGCGTGTATGATATTGAAGGTGCCCTTGTACATGGATGCAATCTCATTTAATAATGATCGGGCCAATAAATCCCACACAAAGGAGTCACGTCAGTTCGACCGTGCCCTCATTAATCGTTAGTACCGATAGATTAGTTTGCGAGCTAGTTTGCAATGGTACGAATATAGAACCATCAGCCACGTTGGGTCCTCCTTGCGGTCCCTTCTCTTTCACTGGTGACCCATTCTGGGTCGCACCAACATCGCACCTACTAAGCGGTCACCTTGAGCTGAGACACTAGCTCAGTCGGTACCCCGAAGCGCTGGAATTCCAGTGTGCTGGGGCGGCATTCCAGAACGAAATACAGTGATGGTAGCTCTGGTCTGCCCTGCACGCGGAGGGATGATGCCCGTTTTCAATAGACACAGCATTTGCATGTGCATGTATGTGCACCGCACCTGCACCTGCATCTACGCATCCAAAGGTCTTTTTGATTCACTCCTTCTTCCTTTGTCTGCTACCTCGTATCTTATATTAATTGGCTTTTGCCTCTTTTCTTCTTATTTTCTCACTAAACCAGTCTCCATCTTTTTTCTTTCTTATTAGCTTACGTTACTTGCCTTGTACTGCTTGAGTGCTTGTGCTTGTGCGTGCTTGCTTTGCATACTACGTGCATTCCTGTCCTTCCTCTTGATATCTGTCTAAGCTCCACCACTTCTCAACTCTCCTTCCACTAACTTACACGGCCATCCTCAACCTCTTCGCTGTTCATTCCAATCCAACCTGGTACCTGAATTTAGTGAGACTCCAAGTCTAGATTAAACAGCCTGAACCTCTCTTTGTATCAAAAACATACCAGAAGTCAAACTCCACCAACCACTCACACTCACCATCTTTCAAAAGGCCGCGTGCCTGGTTTCCCTTCTTTGTTCCTGTCAGACTAGAGAAAACGAGGCTTCAGCTACTGCTTGAGCACTGACAATTTACTATCTATTACATCCATCCTGTGCTTTATTCTTCATTTCCGCCTTCTTCTTCTCTCTTTTACAAAATTCCAATCATCCGCCTCTTTTACGTTTCTTCTTCTCTCACTTCTTCTTCTCTTCTTCAGTCAGCCTCTTTCCCAACCATTCTCAGCTCAGCTCTGGAACACCCCAGCCCTGGTTTGGCTTTCTCGTTATTCTACTTCGCCTTCTTGATCTTCTCTTCAAGAGATATATAAATCTCCACCAAGAAGACTCAATGGGATCCACATCCTTTTACGCTTCCGAGAGACGAGATCCTCGGTGTTTTGACCTTCCTTTCAATCGTCTTCGATCTTCAACCCGATCTTCAACCATGCATATCTCAGACGACTTCAACATGCTCCGTGAGCGTGTTCAGACTATCATCCGCCAGCGAAGTCGCAAGGAGAAGCGCAGCTTGGATATTGTAAGTCCAGCACGATCCATTATACTATCTTGGTGTTGTTGAACTAACAATCTACTTATAGTCTGCACCTTTCAACTTTGAAAAGAACCCAGTCAACCTTCCAGGCGTTTCAGAGGAACAGTAAGTCTACTCTTATACAACATAACATCTTGAACAACAAAGCTGACTCTTCTAGACTCTCCATGCTTCGAGAACAAGCTGCCGCCAGTCGAATTGGCATCGCAGACCATCCCGGTCCTGGCCCCATCGCTCCTCGCTCGCCCTGCTCGACATCAAGCCTATTCTCCCATCCAGTACGACCAGCTATGAAATCGGTTCCCACATGCGACTCGGTATCCTCCACCGACAGTCTTCACTAAACGAATGTCGACATGATAATCAACCTTGCATTGCTTTATTTGTTTTTCACACGGCCATTTAGAAATTTGTCAGACGGGGCGTCCCAACATAGAAAGGAAACACATCACTTGTTTGTTTGAGTAAGACGGTTAACGGAAGGCTGCAATAATATTATTGTACGATACACATGTAATGAAATCAAAAGGGAATCACGGTTCACATGGATGGAAAAGAGAATGGGCATCTACGGGACCATGGGAAAGGAAACATCAACGGAATATCATCATACTCGGCGTATAATCTAATTTGAATTAATTAATTTCCTCACTTTCATCTCCTCAAAGACTTACCCATCATGGATGACATGACTTGTACTCACTTCAATGTTTCTCACACGCATTGCTCAGGAATGTAAATGAAACAAAAAGTCGTCGGTGGGGAGAGCGCCATAACATGGCATGGCATGTCTCATTTCATTGGCATGTTTAAGACATGCATATGTCCTCGCTTCGCTTCTTTTAGATCGATCAGATCAAACTAAATCAGACCCAACCAGCGTACACGTTCAGGCTCTCGGAGCGAACACCCTCCATCTCTCCTTTAACGGCGAGGAGCTTGACCTTTGTGCCCTTTTCCGCTGCCCACTTCTCCAAGAACACCTCTACTCGCTGCTTCGTCTCCTCGTCGTCCTTCATCAAGAGAGCCAGGGCGTCGTAACCACCTGCACCGGGGACCACACCACCGTAGACTCCTTCGACGGTGCTCAGGGCGTCGAGGAGCTCTGTCTGGCTCTCGGGCTCGATGGGAACATCGCTTGCATTGCCCATCTCTCTAATCTTCTCTCGCACAGTATTGATCTTCTCAGGCAGCTGCGCAACATCGCCGGCGTTAAGAGTGGCAATCAATTGCTCGTTGCGGCTCTGCAGCTCGTCCCAAAGGGTCTTGGAATTTTCGGGGTTTGAGGACTTCCACGCGAGGACCTTCTTGACCATACCGACAGTTTTGCTTCCGCAGTCGACATCACACATACGCAGAACAACACCCTTGGGCATGGTGACAGCGTCCTTGAGAACCTCCACATCCCACTCAGACTCGCCATCAACAAGCTTCACCAAGGCATCAGCGAAGCCAGCCGCACCAGGCTCGGGGATCTTGTTCAGCGTGGCTGGAGAGAAACGTCTGTACCGGCAGGATCCATAAACAGCCGTCGCAACATCGAAGCCCGAGCCAACCTTGCCTTGGGCAGCACAGTGAGCAGCCTGGGCCAGGTTATGCAACGTCCTCTTTCCTTTGTCAGAATCAATACTGAAGAGATCCTCGGGTAGATAATGAACAAGGAGCGAGGCGGTTAGTGAGGTGACAAGGGCAGCGGAAGAGCCAAGACCAGTCTTGTTAGCATTGCTCAGGGTCACAGGGAACTTGGCGAAGCGGCCCGAGCGAGTCGTTTCAGACTCCGAGTGAGAGTAGTAATCATTATCTGCGAGGATGATGAGGCGAGCAGATGCCAAGCTGTGACTGGAACGATGCCCAGCGACACGGTCGATGTAGGTGAGAGCATAGCTAAGAGTCGTCTCGACGAAGGGGTTGGGGTTGATCTGAGCTCCGCTACTGAAGAGTGAGTATTTAAAAGTGAGTACAACGCTTTGAAGATGAATGTTTGTGTTAAAAGGTTGATGATTGGCTTGGGTCGGACGATTCATGTTGATCGACCAACCTATCACGGACTCGAAGCTGTCTGGACAACTAGCCATCCAACCTATTTCCCCTCGGTGATACAATATTCGCATATCCAGATAATTCAGGACTGTATATGAGAGAAACCACTTACACTTGCAATTGAGTAACTTTGATACCGCCGCCCTCGCCAGCAAGGTGATATCCATACCGCCATTGCGCATCAAGGAACTGAGGGCTATCAACCACGATCTCAGTGAGCTGCACACCAGCAGTCGTGTGGATATCTCCTGCAATGATATTGATGCGAGCATTGAGACCGAACACAAAGGCCGTGTACTCCTGATCCAAGACGAGATACCCGCCAGCGAGGAAGACCTTGCCAGGAGCCGAGACGGCAATGGTGGGGTGTTTGAGGCTCATTTTGAGTGAGTGATATGTATATGTATGACGACAAACAAGTGAGATGAGGATGAAGGATGAAGTTGATATAAGGCACAGACGGAATAGAACCCTTGACTATGAGTCGAACTTCCTATCTAGAACCGCTTGCAATGCAATGCAATGCCGAATCGAGAAGAATCATCAAACGCCAGCGGGGCCTCGTTTCTAGAATACACAGTGCATGCGAGTACGATTACGACGGAAAGCACACTGTAATATCCCAATATAATCCGAAGCATAGAAACGAATCGCCCAATGATGTTCACTTCAGGCTTCAATAGAGTTTCGACCAATTTGATTTAAGCCTCGAGATTAGTCAACAGGCAGTATCAACATTTTAAATGCAATGCCGTGTACTCGTCATCTCTTTCAAGGGTCAGAAAGTCTCAACTCCATACCTCACTCAACCTAATATAGGTAATAAACCACAACTCCGCTTCCATCAATAAACACATTCACAAGACATTTGAGATATGATTACTTTACGTTTAGGCCAGGTCAGATAACCGCTTTATATAACAGATCATATGATTTAATTTATTCGACCTAGCTATATAACCTTTATCCTATATAAGAATGCATTAATCTTCTTTAGATTATAACCTATAAAATCAGCCTAAGCTATAGCCTAGTTATTTTATAGATCTATTTATAACTTATACTTATTAACCTTATTAGCTTATTATAATAAGTTATTAAATTAGACTTTATATAGATTTATTCTAATCTATATAAGGAAGTCTTTCTCTTTTTTTATTTATAGATTACAGCTTAATATAGCCTCTAGCCTCTCTAGAGCTTTCTTTTTAACTTTTAATTACTTAATATAGTAATTATTATTAGCTTTTTTAATTAATAGGATTAAAAAGTAATTAAAAATAGCTACCTTAATATACTAGTTATTATTTAATTAATTAAATTAGTCTATTATAGCCTTTACTAAAGTATAAATAGTATAATTACTAGCTAGAAGGGTAAGGCTAAAAGAGAAAAATAAAAGAGATAGCTTAAAGAGGTATTAATAGTATTGGCTATATAGGCCCCTTCTCTTAGTTAATATAATATTTAATTTAGCTAAGATAGGGTTAATAATAGGGGTTAAAGTCTAAGTGAGATAACTAATAGTAAGTAGGTAACTTAACTATTAGAATGTTTTACTGATTTCTAGAGTGGAGAGTTAGATTTGGCTAGTAATTTCCTAGGTTATATTAAAAGGAGAAAAAGTAGGTTAAAGAGCAGGTCTCATAGTGCTTTTCTATTATGCGGGAATAAGGTTGCGCTTATGCCCTACTTTCTATGACTCTTGATGCAGGGCGCTGAAGGCATATTTTGCTTGAAAGTGTACCAACCACTCAATAAACAAGACATTTGAGAGTAGAGACATATAGTTAATGGCAAAACCGCCATTTCTTCAATGGTGTATTGTATTGATGATACAAGCAGCAGGACCCTGCTATGCTTTCCTTTGACTTGACCAAGTATTTCCTGGCCTTAATCTTTTCCTCCCAGCTGATATATAACACGCCCGGCCCCTTCTATGCTGCTAACACGAACTGCCATGATATGTCATGACACGACATGTAAATGATTTCCCTTTCTTGGAGTGGTGATGATCTATCCAGGGAACGTCCGACCCCAAACTCAAATCATTCAGAGACAAACGCTCCACGTAAAATCCCTTTTTTGATTCCCAAACGCCGTCCCCATTCAAGGGATCGAGAGCAACCATAGCCCCTCGAATATGACATTAATTCATCAAAAATGCCCCCCATTATAAAGACAACCAGCCCAGCCCAATTCAGCCCAAACCAAACCAACCAAACCCCACCTTCTAAACAGAACAACAGGGTATCAAACAAAGTACGCCGACATAAAAAAAACATTACCATATCCACATCAACAATTCCACATCAGATAGCTCGTCTACTCAGCAACTTCTTGCTGACCTCCTCCGAGGAGCTCAAGAACCTTGTTGACAACAGCACTGGGATAGCCGCGGGTGAGCATCTCACCGACAACACCCTTAGCCTGTTCACGCTGCTCCACAGCCAGGAACGCACGAGTCATAGCCTCATATGTGCTAGGCTCACGCTTCTCCCGACCAACAGCATCGTAGATGCCTTGGGCCTTCTCGATCTTCTTCTCAGCGGCCCAGCCGTGAATCAAAGTGTTGGCGATGTAAGGAGTCAGCTCTACACCCTTGCTTCGCATGTGCGCAAGTACAGGCTCGGAAGCAGCAACTTGGTGGTTGGCTACCATAGCCTCAAAGAGCGCTTGGTAAAGGCTGGCGCTGATGGGGACGAGAGACTCCTTGACGACGGAATCGAACATCTTCATAGCACCTTCCATGTCATGCAGAACGCATCCCCTAGCGTGGATAAGGGAAGCGTAGTGAACAGGTTCGACACGCTGGCCAGAGGCACGGATCATGCCGAGGATCTCCTCAGCGGCCTCCATATCAACCGGATCCAGAGTGGCATGAGTGTCGACAAGGAGCTTGTAAGTGTGTGCAGTGGGGGCGATACCCTTAGCCTTCATACGCTCGTAATAAGCCAGAACCTTGGACTTGTCGCGTTTGGTAGTCAGGAAGAACTGCATCATACTGTTGTAGGGAGCGGGGCGAGCCTTGTAGTTGGGCATGGCCTCCATCTCATCAAACAATGTCTCAGCAAACTTCTCGTCACTGACACGGCACAAGGCGTTGACGATAGTACCGTAGGTTACAGACGTAGGCTTGATTCCGAGGTTCCTCATCTCACCGAAGTAGAAGAGGCAGTCATCGATGCGGCGCGCCTTTCCAAGCTTACCAATGAGAGCATTGTACAGGAATGAGCTGGGCTCAACACCCTCAGCCTTGGCACGGTGGAAGATGCGGACAGCCTCAGATGCTTCATCGAAAGTCTTGGTTGAATCCTTCAGAGTGGTGATGTAGAGGCCGAAAGTGTTCGCAGAGGGGCTAGCGCCAATTTCCAACAACTCCTGATGGAATTGCTCAGCACGTCCACGGTTGCCCACAGTAAGACAGGCGCCAACCATGGCATCGAGAATACTAGACCATCCGTAACGCACAACAGCATACTGGGGCATGATGGGCATATCGGTGCGGGCCATGGCGAGGATGTCATAGCACAGATCGACCTTACCATCACGAGCAGCAGCGGAGATCAGCTTAGCGTAGGTAATGTAACGAGGATGTCGGCCAGCGTGTCGCATGTTTCGGAAACGGTTGAGCGCCTCGCTGAGACGAGGTCCCTTGCGGCCATGGCTACCCTCAAGATCATCAGCAATAAGGGAAGAACCCTTGAAATCGGTGTTGTGGGCATAGGGGTCGTAGGTATCCTCGAAGCTGGGAACGGCGGGGGTTGATAGGTAAGAGGAGGCGGCAACGGGCTGCTGTGTGAAGTCGAGAACTTGAGGAGCTAGTTGACGGGGGTCAACAATGCCTCGAGTCTCCATGTATCGAGAGATGAACTCGGCGCCCTCATCGATCTCTTCAACAAGATGGGACTGGGTCTCGGACAGAGATGCTCGAATTCGCTGGAACATCATCTCCGCCTGAGCCAAACCGTCTGCAACCTGTCCAGAGCCGATCAATGCAACAGCATACATGGCTGTGGGCTCGATAAAAGCAGCAGTAACCTGTATCTCAGGGCTGTTCAAGGTTTGCCAGTACTTCGAAGCGCTGATAATATCACCGTCACGAACGCTCATAGCGAGGAGAGCAGTGGCTGGGGTCACCAAGTCATCGGCATATGAGGGCATACCATTGTAAGCGGCGACGGCAGTTTCCTTGTCATCCTTATCAGCAGCGATGGTGGCAATCTCGCTCATAGCCTTAGCACGAGATTCAGCCTCAACGGATTGGGCCCAATGAAAAGCTTCCTGGTAGATTCCACGGGTGATGAAGCCCTTGACGAAACCGGTTGTGACGAGAGCGTCCTTGATGTCGGCAGCGCGGACACCATACTCGTCAACAATCTTTTTGAAAAACTTCATGGCACCCTCAATCTTATCAGTAACCACATAGGCGTTGATGACTGCAGCGTAAACCTCGGCGTCAAGTCGGTCATTGAGAGTGGTCTGACCATCATCGTGAGCGATTGCCAAGTTTCGGTATTCATTGTAGCATTCAACAGCACTGATCAGATCTCCGGATGAGGCGAAAGCAGTGATCATGGTAGGGAACACAGCGGCAAAGGGAACGATTTGGCTAGCCTCCATGTGTTCGAAGAGACGGAGCATGTCAGCGACACGTCCATCTTTGGCACAAGCGGTGATCAACTGGTGGTAAGTCTCGGCAGTGTACTCGGCAACATCAGTGTCAACTGATGTGTCGAACAGCTTGATGGCGTAATCAAGACGTTCATCCTCACAGAGAATAGCATGTTCAAATTCGTGGGACGCAAGCATGAACTTGCCAGGCTCGTCCATACCACCGAACCGCACCCTCTTGTCTTCCAAAGCAGCCTTCAGCTCAGCAACCTCGAGGCATCGAGAAGCCAAAAGACCGACAAGAATGTTAAAAGTGTCAGCATCTGGCGAAACTTTCCTCCGGAGCATATCAGCGTAAACATCGAGGGCCTTGGAAACAATCTCTGTCTTCTTCATAGGGATATGGATGGCAGCCAGCAAGAGAGCATTGTAGGCACCGGCAATTGGTTGCACGCCGGTAGCCAGCATCGCCTCAAAGACCGCAGGAATCTCAACATAGCGGCCATTTTTGGCAAGCTTGTGAAGATGGCCGGCATAAGATAGCGATTGGGGGTCAACAGTCGGAGTGGCGCTTCGGGCGACACTTGCTGGAGTTTGTGGCCTGGAAACTACTGGGGATTGTGACTTGAAGCCAAGGGATGAGATAGGTCGTCCTTCGGCGACAGCATTTTCAGCCGCCTCCTGCAGACTTCGCACCTCAATCTCACGCTCGAGGGCTGCATCAATGTGCGCAAGAGCTGCCTGGTCCTCAATTGACAAGTTTGACTTGACCTCGGCATCCTCGATCAGAGCCTGCTCAATAACCTCCTGAGCAGCGGCCTGATCCTTGGTAAGAATGGATGCCGCCGTAGGCTTCCACTCAATGCTCTTCTGGAAGTCGAACTGGGTCCATTCAGAGTCGACTTCTCCAGCGGCCTGCTGGTGTTGCAAGGCCTCGAAATACGCGTCTAAACCTCCATGATTCTGGCCGGGGCGGTGCTCTACGGACGGTAGGCCCGAAGATGCTGTGCGCTCGGTGTGGAAGGCTGAGTGAAGTTGGAGGTTAGAGAAGCGATTGAGTCGGTTAGTCTTTCGTCGTACAAAGACAGGTCGGTTCTGTGAGTTGAGGACGTGAGGGTGAGTGGCGGCAACAAAGGATTGCGCGTAACCGTGTGTTGTAATAGACTTTGCGAATGTTGATCCTTGACGGACGAAATTCGAGTAGAGGGAGGAGTATATAGTGGGCATTTAGAAATCACCCAGAGGGGGAGGGGAGGAGACTAGAAATCTTCTGTCAGTAACATGAATAATTGGAACAAAAATGATCAGTGCGATCAAGTGCCGGCGAGGGAATGCCTGAGGATCGCCAAAGCTGGAGTGAAGTCGAATGATTGCAAGATCTTGTCGAACCATGCGATCCGGGGAGGCGTGGAGGCAAAGAAAGTGGTGTGTAGTGGACCAAAAAATTAGACGGGTGGCACTTACATTAGAAAAGAGGTGATGATATCAATTGCAGGTTCATTTGACAGCAAGTACGCCGTCAAATAAACGCGCTGACCAGATTAATAGATAAATGGTTGGGGGAGGATGAAGAGAGAAGAAAGATCGAGAGAATCGAAGGACAAAAAATTATGACAACCGTTTGTCCGGGGTTGGCAGATTTGTCCTCGGGTGTTAGTGTTAGTGAATTGAGATGGATGATGAATATTCGACACGGACCCAGGCCTTAGGGTCGGGGGAGTGGCTTCCTTTTTTGCTCTTTGCCTGAGGTGCAGTGGATACCTTGGCAGGTACCTTCTGTACCTACTATAAATTTTCCCTCTGCAAACCTACGGTATTTCTCGCTACAGTGCACGTCAAGAGGCCGCTTTGTGTGGGGAAGCCCTCGCTGAGCCCTCAAGATGGAGCATGTTTAGACTGCTAAGCTACCTGGTCGTTATCGCTCGCTACAAAGTCCTAACATCATCGATGATGGCTGCGCGTTCGTGGTGGCCTTGCCGGGACGCGGAGTTCGGGTCATGATTTTAGTTGGTTACGGCGGACAACTGATGGAGGCCCCGCAGTGGCCCTTCTGTGGGTGTCGACAGGGGTCTAGGTGTTCTCTTCCAGCGTATGGGTGCCTGGGAGACTAGCCTACTGTAGGTGAGGTGCGGGAGGTTTTGGAATGACTCAAGACCTTGTGCCTGTAAGTACCGTCGAGTTATTTCCATTCAGCTCCGTATCTGGTCCCGTCTTTTTTCTTTCTTGCTTTTGTTACTCGTTCAAGGTTCCCTAGAATGCCCGGAGCCCGATTACGATGTACATAGCATGTGGAAGCTTCCAGTTCCGTTTTCCAGGTGAATTTCAGGTGAAGAAGAATGGATGCCTCTTTACTCTGGGTAGTAGAGTAGGTATCTTGTGGGGGCTCTAATGCATGTGGCAACGATTCAAACCGCTTAGTCTATTACACGCGCATTCACACCGATCATTGATGCTGCAAAAGATACAGTAGCGAGCAGATTCTGAAGTTCCCACTGCTCGCTCGCATAAAGCCCTGACTGTACAGCACGTACAGTAATTACCCATTGCAACCATCTATGAACAGAACCCCAGGCAATCTGGGCTGGCTTGAGTCTCGTTCACCAATCAGCTTTCACGGAATTCTGGAAACTGCGACCTGTCCGGGATATGAAAGTTTTTTTTCTTCCTTGCTTTTTGTAGGTTATTTTTCATATTGTTATATTTAATGGGGTTTCTCGTTGCAGGATCGCCAGAATCTGCATGTATGTGACCAAGGCTTGTGAGACATGCTGCACACAATTAGATATTGTTCAGCCTATGTATTTTTAAAATGTTTTTTGTGATTCTGCAGGTTTGACGCACACGACCCTTGGTCCGACCACGAGTAATGGTTTGTTTAAGCGAACAGCGGAACCGTTTTATGGCCCATATGCAGACATTTACTTTACGTATCGATCCATCGATCCATTCATGATGTTTCCGTTGTCAACACAACAGACCCTCAGGCTCAGGGCCAAGGGTCCTCAAGCAGTCATCGAGTAAACTGAACTAGGACTGCTAGAGCCATCCGCATCCAACTCTCTGGACTCTGATGGTGGCCACGGCGATAACAAACCGGTGTTTTGTCTAGCCCTCCCTGTCTTAGACTTCCTTAGATGGCGATTTCTCGAGCTTCCATTGGACGAAATATCATGGCTGTCTCCCTTAGTGCGAGGGTTGAGGAAGAATCCGGGACTTCAAGTCCAGCCTGTCGGGTGGCTACCAGATATCCCGCCAGCCCTCTCAGAGAAAAGAGGACACCTGGACCTTGATAACTTCAGTTGTTGTCGCTTTAATTGTGGTCAACTATTTCGACTTCTGTCTTTTCTGTCTTTTATGGAGGCTGGGATCATGTTGATATATTCCAAGACACCATCAAGGCCCATTTAATTACTAATGGAAAACATAAGTCGCTGATATCTTGTCGAGTATCAAAAAGAGTACAAATATGGACCTCAGATCATCACATCGTTGACGCCTATCAACTGTCATAGCATTTCGGTGTCAACGCACAAGGTGTGGCAAACCACTTTTAAAATCTACCATGATGTGTGTGAAAAACAATATTGTCAGCTGCTTAAAATCCCATTGCCAAGTGTAGAACAGCCCCCAAAAGTCTTACACCGGCTTCACCTCCGGGGCAATTAGTGCAACTCCGCCCTCCGTCAGCTCCTCTATTTGCCCTAGCTGCAAAGTAAAAAAAACAACAAGGCTTGATCATGATACAGTAAACACTGCAGCCATCGTTGTGGCGACGTCGACGAAGTACTGTGCTGTACCGCGCCGTACCGTATTGTAGGCAGGATTACAGGGCTGCAAATGCAATTTTGCTCCGTCACATGGATTGCCTATCAACGAAAAAGCCCCGTTTCCAGCGGATGTTGCGGATCAATATGGGTTTCGATTCCTACCTAGCTGATGATGACAATTCTGATCCCTGACCTGTCACTCTCTCGCTAGAGGTAAATAGCCGAGTCAGATCGGGTGTAAAACACAAGCCCGGCATTTCGCTTCTTTAACTCCATGAATTCCGCCTAAAGATTGGGGATTTTGGAGAATTGGAGATTGACGGGTCAGGGCAGACGATTATCACTTGACAATATGTGGCAGTATCCGGACTGGAATTCGAATTTGGTCAATCTCCGACGCTACTATGCACTCGGGCTAAAGTTACGAGTTGCTTATGCCTAAGCTCTTCTATGACCTGGGTGTATCAGGTCTATGACCGTCTACGACTCTACGTGTAACTCAGCCTGTTTGCCATGTCCCAAGTTGTACAGAAGTATTCTGACGTAGCACTCATTTACTGAAAGATTAGACTCCCGTAGATTGAGATTGCATTGAGTCACCTGAAGGGCCGTTGCGTTGCTCTGCATTTGCATGGCATCCCTTTGCTTACGCGGTTTCAGCTTCGCGATTCTACGGAATCATGAACATGTCCCCGTGCTCTTCTGTTCAACTTTTGGCGTCATTTGTTATCGATCTATTTCCTCTTGAGGAATCTCGGAGGATTTCGATACACAATTGACGATAACAACTCTCAAGTCTCGTGTCACTTGACACTCCAAAGTCCGGGATTTTCTCGAGCACAATTATCTTGACTATCTTGAGCTGCCCAAGTACCCCTCGAGCAGTGCTCACGAGACTATTTCCAGTTTCATTATGATGATCTCACTTCCGATTCGCGAAGAGCCTCCTTCATGGTCCATCTGTACATCATGGCAGGAATTGTAGATCCCTCGAGGTCTAGACCGCGGTCGCGGTGCGTTATCGATAGGGACGATTAGATATCGTTTCTCCACTTAATATTTTTTTCTTCGTTGTAGCTGTTGAGAATATCGCAAGCCCCACGTATAACCTCTGTAAACCAACATCGACAACACCGCAACGATGGCCGATGATGGAATGCTTCTAAACTTTGACCTAGGGTCTGGCCCTGTCAAACCCCAGGTCAAGTTCAAGGGTGGACGCTGGCGCGACAGGAAGCAGGCTGAAAAGTCAGCAAGGATAGCCTCCGGAAAACAGTCTCAGCCAAAGTCTTCGACAGATGGACCCGACGACGGAAGATCCTCAAAACGACAGAGGACAGACGATGGAGACTTTGACGATGGCTTTGATTATAAGTCAGCCAACCGATTTGGTTCGCGACCAAGGCATTTCGACAACGATGGCCACGGAGGAGCGTCAGGCCAATCTAGGAGCCATCAATCGGACGGCAAGTCGAAACAAGTTATCTCGCGCCTCTTCTCATTCAATCCCGCTCAAAAGACGGAGGCAGAAGAGAAGCAGGAAGAATGGACTGCCCCAGAAGCGACCAATGCGCCACTGTCAGATGTCGCCAACTTCGGAACCTTGACAATATCTGCTCGACTTGTAGACGAACTCGGCAAGATGGGCCTCGAGCGACCCACGGGTATTCAGAATAAAGTCATCCCTCACATGCTGACGAGCAGCTCCGATGCGTTTGTCCAGGCCGAAACTGGTTCCGGAAAGACCTTGGCTTACCTTTTGCCTATCCTACATCGCGTTCTGCTTCTAAGTGTGAAGGGAGGTGCCCAGATCCATCGAGACTCTGGCGCTTTCGCAATCATTGTTGCACCTACTCGTGAACTTGCCAAGCAGGTCCACACAGTTCTCGAAAAGCTCATTCGACCGTTTCCATGGCTTGTCTCGACAGCGATCACAGGAGGAGAGTCCAAGAAGGCAGAGAAGGCCCGCATACGAAAGGGCGTCAATTTCTTGGTCGCCACCCCCGGACGACTTGCTGATCACATCGACAACACCAAGGCGCTTAACCTCAGCATCGTCCGATGGCTGATTCTCGATGAAGGCGATCGACTTATGGACTTGGGTTTCGAGGATGACTTGAAGAAGGTCATCACAGCACTCAAGGCAGTCGACGTATCGGATACGCTACCCGATGGAACACCGCTCAAGGCCCTACCAGAACGAAGAGTTACAGTACTGTGCTCGGCCACTATGAAGATGAACGTGCAGAAGCTCGGAGAAATGAGTTTGGCGGATGCGACATTCCTAGCAGCAAAGAAGGAGGATATGGAGCTCGATGTGCAAAAGAGCGAGATGAAGGCACCTGCACAGCTTCACCAGTACTATTCCGTGGTTCCTGCCAAGCTACGACTCGTTACTTTGATCTCGTATCTCAAGTCTACATTCTCCCGGCGCGGAAAGACCATGAAAGCTATCATATTTATATCTTGCGCCGACTCTGTCGATTTTCACTACGAACTGTTACGAGACCCCAACACTGCCGAAGCACCTGTGGCGGCTTCCAAGGAGGCAGAATCAATCTCGAAGACAGTGTCAAAGGCGGCGTACATCACTTCACCGGCGAGCCCCGAGGTTGTCCTCCACAGGATGCATGGATCTCTATCGCAGCCTATCCGTACAGCTACTCTTAAATCATTCTCAGCTTGCAAATCACCGTCTCTTCTTATCACGACCGATGTTTCTTCCCGAGGTCTAGATATTCCTTCGGTTGATCTAGTTATCGAGTACGACCCTGCGTTCAGCTTCGCCGATCATATTCATCGTGTCGGTCGAACTGCTCGTGCTGGTAAACCTGGTGACGCTCTACTATTCCTCCTCCCCGGAACTGAAGAAGGCTATATCGAGCTAATGAAGGGGTCAACAACGCCAACACCACAATCATACGATTCAATCCTGCAAAAGGGAATGATGACCAAGCTCGAATTCCCGGTTGAGACGACTGCGAAACCGGAAGATGGACATTCTTTCCACGACAAGGCGGAGTCTCTTCAGTTGCACATCGAACAGCGCCTGCTCGAAGATACCAAGCGTCTAGAACTTGCTCGAAATGGCTTCAAGTCCCACATCAGAGCATATGCTACACATACCAAGGAGGAGAGGAAGCACTTTGACATTTCAGAACTACACCTGGGACACACGGCCAAGAGCTACGGTTTGAGAGAAGCGCCTGGCGGCATCGGACAAGGTGTGGAGAGGAAGACCAAGAAGCGAATGAATAAGGGTGTCGAGAAGGACCCGGAGCAGGCTGCGGGAGACGAGAGGCAAAACCAGAACATAATCAGGAAGAAGAGTATGATGTTGATGAACTCGGCAGCGGACGAGTTCAATATTGGTTAGATACCGGGTATAGCGACATTCCTTGCTTGGGCTTGAATTTTAGATCTACATTAAAAGCCGGGCATGATGATCATGCCCATGTTGATTCTTCAACTACACTTCCACGCGTTCCCCCTCCTGTCTACTGTACATACATGATGCTGTGCTTCGAACGTCATGGATTGTGCCAAGATCTTGAAATCATGACGATGCAAGTCGACATCTCCTTGCGCAGGAATCTCGGAGTGCGAATCAAGTGCTGCACAACGATGTTGTGATGCTATCGCCGACCAGTCACAGCCTCACAGACTGACAGTTAACGGACGAGTGCGCCACATCTGGCAGGTGTGTGGTTTCTTTCAAGGGTCTTGTAGGTCCAAGATCCAGGCGCATGACATCAAAAGCTCACCACAAGCGATGTCTGTAGATGCCTGCTAGGGCAGTCTTGCTACCCTATAATATTTCCGGACAGGACCACCTCTGCATACCTCAAACACTAGGATGCGTAATTATGTGTCGAGGAACGTCATTTTAGAGATTCGGGAGGGAGGGATGTCAGAGTTGTGTGGCTGGTGCCTTGAGGGCGGCCCAATGAATATGACGGATTCGCAGGTTTTTGACGTCATGTTGTGATGTAACTTGGCTGGCGATTTGCGTGCATTAGATATTCGAAAGATTCCAGAGGGATGAGAAATAAACATTTAAGGGAAGAGTTCTTCCGCCGAAAACGAGTGCATTGCTTTTTAATCTGCAAGATCTCAAACCTCAGTGCAAACTTCAAAACAAAACAAATACAAATACAAATACCACAAACCTATCACCACCACCAACTACCATCATGAACAACAACAAGAACAATAGCGCCGCTGGCAATGTCGGCGACACAGTCGGAGGAGCCGCCAACTTCCTCACCAGCACCTTGGGCAACACCGTCGGTGGCCTCGGTCGCACAGTCGGCAACGTTACTGGAGCCGCGACTCGCGGTGTTGGTGATACCGTCACCGCGGCGACTGGCAGCGCTGGACAGCCCATCGGCGATGCTGTTGGCAACATCGGCACTGGAGTCGAGGGCGGACTTGGCAGCATCTCCAAGGGCGTCGAGGACGCCGGACAGTGGAAGAAGCGATAAATTATGATCAACGACAAACAACATCAACAACGACGATACCACGATAGCTTGGGGAGGATTGACAGAAGAATGTATTACTGGGAGGGAACAGCACCTGAAGTGTATCAATAATCAATACAATAACACGATTGCCTGTTACTCTGCGTAGACACATCTTGCGTGATCCCAGCCACGTCCTACATTGATTGCACCAGCATATTTCTGTTCGGGATGCTACTGAAATTCAACTACGCGCTCAGTATTTGACACTCTGAAAATTTACAGTGACAGTGGAGAGCGCGTCTTCTGCGCTATGAACGAATGTAGGCGTTATTTTCAACGGCAACGACCTTACATATAATCTCACTTGCGGTTTCGCTAGACACATCCACTCTGCAATATGATCGCTTTCAATGCAGGCTTCCTTCTTCATGACCCAGCTTCAAGCCAAGCACATAATGAAAGGTTCAAAATCAAAAATTGCGCCCCCTATGGCCCCGAAGGACAATAGAGCAAGGAAATGACTCCGCGATGTGCAATGCAGGCCTTCCATGCTGAGGAAGCCAATTTGTGAGCTGGCCTCCTCGGAACAAGGTAAGTATGAAGAAGAAAAGAAAAAGTAGAGGAAAGGTTAGCGGGAAGCCGAAATTATATAGTGAAATCCGGTGCTGGTCCGTGCGCGAGTGATTGTGAAAGCGGCGCGCGCTGGCAGAATTAGTTGCTCCACGAAAACATGTGACTCCGTGAAGCCGCTCGGGAGCAGGAAGCTCCGAGATGCTCGCCTGGTCACTCGGCCGTTAGTGGGGAGCCTCATCTTGTTTGAGTTTAACTAATGTGTGCATACGGAGAACTTGGCGATAACTTCAATGTTGAATCCCACCTTTATATCGGCCGAGGTGGGATATCCAGTTATTACCCTTAACAAATGCCTTGGCTCTCTGGCTCTATGACTGTTTGCCAATAAGTGACAGCACTTAGCTAACAGTTACTAACATCTGACAAACATGTCAGTCGTGGCGCAGACCTACGTATGCCCCATCGACGATGCTGACAAGTGTGAAGTTTAATTCTCACAGCTTCCACTTTGAGATCTGTGTCCGGAGACAAAATGTTTCGCGAAATCATGGATAACATCGATATCCAAGCTGGCTGGCTGTAGGGTAAGATGAATCGCTTGGATCTTGCATGGAAAAGCTGTCATTAAGGACCGCTACGTTGAAACATATAATGATATAGCAATAGAGCTGATATAGTTATAGCCTAGGTCGGGAAATTGTTGGATATCTCACCGACTTTGACAATATCAAGCGTTGTGATATTTGGATCTGAATGGGGATGTGGAAGTGGAGAGCCAACAGCTTCTCCGTGGTCTTGGGTCACATCAACAGTGGTGGAGTTCACGTTTAGCATTAGAACAACTGCCATGCTTTAACCAGAGGTACAGTGTAGATCATGCTAATCAGAGTTTATTGTTTACTCTATGTAGGTACCCAACTGTCGGATCCTTGTTTATTTGGAAGTATCGTCAACGTTTGCTAGCTCTCACGTCTAAATTAACACATACCTGGCCCAATAGCTGGCCAGGTAGTTGTAAGGGCGGTTGCTGGTAAACACCAATCGTCGTGTTCAATGCTGTGGGCAAGGATACTCCTTCTAATTTGTTCTAGACCGGAGGCCTCATGTTTGTCAATAACAATAACGTCCCATAACTGTCAATAATGCATTGCAGTATACCAGTGGCCTGCCATGCGCGCCAAGACCAAAATCCGGGGTACTAGTCTCGTTAATGAAACTTTTAGACCCTGCACTAACATTATTGGGTCGGGTACAGATAGAAACGCGATAATATGGCTGTTAACCAAGCCAAGGAGTTTCAATTCGACTGACACGTTTTCGGTGCGAGTTGTCTCCTGTTTCGAATCTCCTAGCAAGATCCAAGAAAATATTCGAGTGTTAGGTACAGAGTCTGAGGTTGTCCTATGACAATTCCCATCGAGCCGCCAGGCCTGGCGTCTCCCGGACGCAACGGCAATGGCGTCCAGGCTATTATTTTACGAAACGATATAGCGTTTATGGCTTATGGCGCGCCCGCTTCTACGGCATTGAATTGCCGACGTTAAAGAAAAGATCGCCTTTCAATCAACTGTCCAGGTCGCTAAGCGGCATGGAGGAGTTGGGCGGTGCTACATGAAGAGTCTCGGGTTCGTTTAACGTCTCGTTTTATCTAGCGCCGTCTATCCGAAAGCCAAAACATCTTAAGTCGGAGTATCAAACCATCCGAACAGGTAGATTTGATACATATGCCGGGTGGCTGAGGCTGTAAGCGGCCGACACGACCCTGTGCCTCACCCTTGTTTGAGGCTAGTAAGAAAGTTTCCAACAGTCGCATATTTACCGTTACAGGTGACAGGGGGTCCAGGGTCAAGTTTGCTTCAAGTCTGTAAGTACGAATTGGAACAAGTATAAAGAGGAAGGGAGAAACACTCGTTTTTCAATATAGCATCAAACATCACACACTCTCATCTCATCTCATCTCAAGTCCGCAAAGATACAAATAATTCAACTCCCAACTCCACCACTCTTACCACAAACATAAACAAAACCACCAAAATGCACGCCTCTCCCATCACTCTTCTCGCCCTTTCTGCCAGCCTCGTCTCGGCTGCTAAGCACGTGGTTAAGGTTGGAGATGGAGGTCTGAAATTCGATCCCGCCGAGACCACAGCAAAGACCGGCGACACTGTCGAATTCCACTTCTACAAGGGAACCCACAACGTCGCCCAGAGCGGCTTCGCCAAGCCTTGCGAGCCCATCAACAGCACCGCTTTCTTTAGTGGCACCTGGGATGTCAAGCAGGGCATGAGTGACAAGGTCTTCACCATCAACGTCACCTCCGAGGACCCCATCTGGTACTACTGCGCTGTTCAAGGTCACTGCCAGGGTGGTATGGTTGGTGCTATCAACGCTCCGTAAGTTCAAGCTTTGCACAAAAAAAGGTTATACATACTAACAAGATGAATAGCACCAGCGGACAACGAAGCTTCTCCAACTTCGCCAAGGCTGCCGAGGACTCCGACGATAGCGTTGCTCCCCGATCTACCGGTGGTGGTGAGATTGCTACTGCTACCGGCACATTGGCCGCCTCCGGTACTTCCGAGCCCACTGGCACCAGCACTGAGACCGGTGCTTCTTCAACAGAGTCCGCAGGCGCAAACGCTGGCCTTGAGGCTAGAGGAGAGATCCGCTGGGGTCTCATGACTGCCGGTATGGCCATGGCTGGTCTCTTCGGTGGCTTGATGATGTAGATATTCTCTGCGTCAGTCAATTGTGTTTTATGATTCATGCCCTGGTTGGCATTTTATTGAGTCAAAGCTAGCCAGACTAGCCACTGGACTTTGTATGAGCTTATAGACGACCTCCTGCGGGAGAGATGATAATAAAGATACCACTTCACTTGCATGATGTCCCAAATCGAGAACCGATGATCAATGAATGCGTTTTATCTGACTTGAATGGAAACAACAGAATAATATTATAACAATGTCTATGGCAGTGCCTATCACGGTATTTCCTATTTGTCAATAGCTAATTGGGTGTCTATCGTTCCATAGCATTTAGCCATTCGAATGTGTTTAACAACTCAAACTTAAACCCAAGAGATCGAGGAAAGCCCGGATCCAAAGGCTCTAAGCTCGCATCGTTTGCAGGCGAAGCGTTCAAGTGCTCATCAAGCACACGCTGGATAACGGTCTCACAATCACTGCATACCACTCTATTTGGCGAGCCTGGACCAACCCAGTTCAGAAAAGCAACAAGCATGCTGAGCTGCTGCACAATACTTGATCGTGAAAGAGCAGGATTTAGAGGGTGAATACCAAAGAAAGTTGGCCGAAGCAACTCTTGACATAGAATGCCACCGCCAGGGGCAGCATATGCAACCAACTGTTCAAAATCAGACAAGCAATCGACAATAAAGGTTATAAGTACTTACCACCCATTCAAAATTTCTTCTCATGGGGGCGAATTTGTTCTTGTGTATCCAAAGTACAACTGTGACTTTGACTAAATCAAAACTAGTTGTCAGCAAAGAGCCGTCGTCAATCGCCCCATGCTGGAGCAACAGCCGCTCGACCACAAAGATGTCTCTTTTATGGCTTAGATAAATTAAGATTCTTAAGTAAAGAACATTAATATCGAGGCCCGGATCATCGAGGTTCTGGTACTCAAAAATCAAATGCGATGGCATCTCGAAAAACAACTGGTTTACCCGAGCCTTGATGTCCCTGTTTCATTTTAGTTAGCGAACATGTATAAGCCCCAGTCACCAATTAACCCACTCAAGATAATCAAGCGCAACGTGAGTGTCATTGCCAAGTGCAATCTCTATTACTTCGTCCATGAGATAGGACTTCAAGAAACGAGCTCGTATATAGCCGTTGGCGTAGATCTCGCCCTTCGTATTCCAGCCCCGTTCATCCAAAGCCTTGAACTCCTTTGTCATCGATTCTTTTGATATCATGCAGCTGTCAGAAAAGTCCAAGGGGGCTTGAGATGAGCAATAGCGACGGCTGAGGAGTGGCGGTCTGCCAGTAAACGAGACCATGGATTTGTCGTTGGCAAAGATATAGCAGTAGAGAAAACGCCTGTTCTCGACACAGAATGAAATCTTTTCAGGCTTTCCTTGAGACTTGGATACTTCTGGAGCGTGACGACCAAGAAAGAGTAGCATCGAAACACACAGGCTGTGGGCGTTCCAATACACAGGGCTGGCATCGCCATAAACTAGGGTCGCAAGAGCAGCATGTCGACGACATAGATCGAGCAACATATCGTTTCCAGCTGTAAAGTGACGTGATATTTCGATAATATAGTGTAAATGCTCGTGTGAAACAATAGAAGATTGCTTCCCCTCTACCCACTTGAGCTGGCGGTACTTTAGTGTTGACAAAGCATCCGAGAGGCCCTCAACATGTGCCCATAACAGACCTATTGATTCCCATCGAATGTTTGGTCCACAAAACTGAGCTATCCAGTCATCGAAATTGTCAAAGGTATCTTGTACTGGTCGAGTAGTATTACGACATAAAACATCAGCAACTTTCTCATCAAAGGACTCGCTCCCTTTGAATCGCTGGAAAAGCTGCCGCAATGAAGTAATGATTCTTGATACAGCAGCATGAGACCATGATGTGGTGGACTCGAGGCCCGGTTCGTCGTGGAATACCATGTGCGCCTCTGGCCGCCCTGGGAGGTACTGCAGAACAACAAGGCACATTTGCTGTGTTGGCAAAGGCAACCTTCGTAAGCATATATCCTCATTTCTGGGACTTGATACATCAGTACCAAATGAATCTAGACTTGTTGCCGGAACAGATAGACTTTCGCGGGCTCCTTGAAAGGCAGAATTGTAACTTGTAAACCCAAGATAGCCAGGACTAAAAGCGTAATCTCGTATCATGGGCGTGACAGGCTGAGAGTTTCTTGATTTTGATATTGATGGACTCAGCAGCCCTGCTTGAGTCGTTCTCCTGACTACACCCCGCGATGTTGATATTGTGTAAACACAGGCATCTCCCCTCTTCTGACATCTCACACAGTTGGGTCGTCTGTGATCACAGGCAACTTTACGCGACCGACATTGATCGCAGGCCTCCAGTCTCCCATTCGGTCGTCGAGGCGATCTTCTACACGCATCACTCATGATATTTCGACGAGTAGTGTGACGGTAACGATTCTTTGTAAGGCAACAGTGAGAGACAAAACTCGTATCTCACGGATCGAGAGGCAGTTTAAATATATAAACTGGTCAAAAAAGACGACCAATTGCAAAATGTTGCAAAACCATGGGGTTATAGTAGGTTGTAGAGTTAAGATGAGAATGCGCGGAATGTACTGAGAGGTGCTGGAACAACGGGCTCGGCTTCGGCTTCGGCTTCGGCACCGGCTTGCCAGAAACAGTAACTTGTAACATGTAGGTGAATGAATAACCACAGGAAAGAAATATGTAAACGTCTGATGACTCAGGGAAGACCTCTTGTAGATATCTAATAACTACAATGTTTCTTTATGACTTCTTTTCCGCGATGAGGAATAAGGCAGAGCTTCCATTTTCAAAAACGTCAGTTGAGAGAAAGGAGTGTCTTCACAACACGTGGATATAATGTCAACATCGTGTTTTAACTGATGAAAAGTACAGGGCTAAGCTGAAAAGAAGTGAATATGTTGAACAACAATTGTATATCGAGGTTGATTCGTTGATGATGCCTTTGTAGGAGATTCTCTTCAACAGGCGTTGTGGCCAGGGATAGCCTTTACCGGGATGAGTCCATACACAGGCAAACAAGGCATGTATTGCATCTTGCGAGGAGAATGAAACGGTAATATAGTAGAATGGTTCGAATCAGTAATTCTTAATTACCTGATACCATATGTAAATTTGCAAGTAAGGCGTATGCATGATAGTCACATGCCAATAGGTAGAGAAGCGAGTCATAGTGCACAAATATTTAGTTTTCAAAATCATTGACTCGTAGAATCTCACTGTCTGTTAAGCTTTAGGGTGAAATAATGAACTAATTACTACCTAACTTATGCTTTCCGCAGCCATGGAAGTTTCCTCATACCTACCTAGGTACCTAGGTAGGTAGGTAGAGAACAAGGTTGCTTCTAGTAAAGGTAACCATCAAATGATGAACTAAAAGGCACCTGCTAAGGTTAGTAGTCACTGAACCTTGCATGCCTAGCGCCCCATAGTTGCAGGTGGGCGGGGCAATTTTCAACCATCCATCCATTAGAACCAGAAAATTTATCGCATTCCATTTTTGGAAGTCTTCACATCTTAAAACATTTGCGACAATGGGTAAAAAGAGCTTCAGGGTACGACAGAACGCCCCCAAAACGCACCAATTGTGGTTTACTGACATTGATGGCTACAGGGCAAAGGCAAACGAGGCGGCGGCGGCGGCGGCCGAGGCGGTGCGCGAGATGGAGGCGGCTGGAGAGATTATCCTGCCATCCCCAAGGAGAACGAGAAGCTCCAGCGCTTCTACGATTCTCTTCTCCAACTGCCCGAGGAGGAGAAGAACGCTTACTGGGAGGCATTGAGACGTGAGCTGCCCAACAGCTTCAGGTTCTGCGGCTCCAAGGGGTATGTTTGCAACCGCGTTGACGCGAAATTAGAGTCCATCTGCTAACTTTTGCGCCTAGACACGCCGTCACTGTCAAGAACCTTCTCCAGACCAGATACATTCCCGAGATCGTCAAAATCGAGCACCAGGATGGCCGGCCCGTCGAGCCTCCTCAGCCCGTGCCCTGGTACCCCGACGACCTGGCTTGGTGGATGACTACCCCCAAGAACGTCATTCGCAAGTTCCCCCCCTTCGCCAAATTCCAGAAGTTCCTGGTCTCCGAGACGAGCGTTGGAAACATTAGCCGACAGGAGGTTGTCAGTATGATTCCCCCTCTGCTGATGGACCTCCGCCCCGGTATGACCGTCCTTGATATGTGCGCTGCTCCTGGAAGCAAGGCTGCGCAACTTCTTGAGATGATCCACCAGGGCGAGGAGGCCCGCGTCCGCAAGGTTCTCCGATCTTACGCTCAGGAGGATGGCCTGGACCTGGGCGCTGAGACCAAGGAAGAGATGGAGGCCGATCTCGAAGCCGACCCCAGCGACGCCGGACGAGCTACTGGTATGCTCGTCGCCAACGACTCCGATTACAAACGCGGACACATGCTTGTCCATCAGCTCAAGCGACTTTCTTCCCCGAACCTCCTCGTTACGAACCACGATGCCACCCAGTTCCCCTCCATCAGACTCCCCGCCAAGGACAACAAGAAGCCTACCTACCTCAAGTTTGACCGCATTCTTGCTGATGTTCCTTGCTCTGGTGACGGAACTCTGCGAAAGAACCCCGCCATCTGGAAAGACTGGCAGCCTGGCAGCGCCCTTGGCCTGCATCTGACACAGATTAGAATCTTGGTCCGCGCTCTGCAGCTACTCAAGGTTGGTGGTCGAGTCGTTTTCTCCACCTGTAGTATGAACCCTGTCGAGAACGAGTCCGTCGTCGTGTCTGCTATCGAGCGATGTGGTGGCCCGGCAAACGTCGAGATTGTCGACTGCAGCAACGAGCTCCCCAACCTCAAGAGAGCCCCTGGAATGAAGGACTGGAAGATTATGGACAAGAGCGCCAGAGTCTGGAGCTCCTGGAAGGAGGTCGAGGACTTCGCCAAGGAGAACGCCGAAGGTGTCATCCCCGGACGAGTTGTTGAGACCATGTTCCCCAGACTTGAGGGTGCTGACTGCGCTGACCTGCCTCTTGAGCGTTGCATGCGAGTCTACCCTCACATGCAAGATACTGGTGGTTTCTTCATCACAGTTCTCGAGAAGAAGTCCGAGTTTAAGGCCAAGAACGAGAATGAGGGCAAGGAGGCTAAGCAGCCTACCAAGACAGAAACTCCTGCTGATGCCACTCCCAGCGAGCAGGTTGTCGAGGAGGTTGAGAAGAAGACCGAGGCTGAGACCGCACCCGTCGTTGCTGAGGCAAGCCAAGAGGATGTTGTTATGGATGACGCCTCTTCAAACGGCAACAAACGCCCTCTCGAATCTGAGGAAGCTCAAGATCAACCCGCTAAGAAGGTTAAGACTGATTCTACTGAGCCCTCAGCCGCCGCAACTCCTGTTGCTCAAGTGAGCCAGGAAGGCAGCAAGCCTCGCCGAAACGGCCCCATCGAGGAGGCATTCAAGTACCTCGACATCTCTCACCCAACCGTCCAGAACATCAAGGAGTTCTACCACATCTCCAAGCGATTCCCCGACGACCGATACATGGTACGAAATGAGATGGGTGAGCCTGCCAAGGCTATCTACTACACTAGCGCTCTCCTTCGCGATATCCTCATCGAGAACGAGGGTCGTGGTATTAAGTTCATCCACGGTGGTGTCCGTATGTACATGAAGCAGGATGCTCCCTCGGCAGATGTCTGCAGATGGCGTATCCAGGCTGAGGGTATGCCCATCCTCCAGGGTTATGTCGGCGAGCCCCGTGTTGTGCACCTCCACAACAAGGAGACATTCCGCAAGCTCCTCATCGAGATGTTCCCTCGTATCAACGACGGAAAGTACGAGCGCTTCGACGAGATTGGCGAGCGTGTTCGCGATATGGGCATGGGCTGCGCTGTCCTGCGCATTGAGCCTGATGGTTCAGACCCTGACTTTAAGGAGCGCATGGCTCTGCCTCTATGGAAGAGCATCCACTCGCTCAACCTTATGCTTCCCAAGGAGGACCGATCTGCCATGCTGCTACGTATCTTCAACGACACATCTCCTCTCATCAACATTGTTGCACAAAAGAACCAGCAAAAGGCTGCCGAGGGCGCCGAGGAGGTCAAGGAGGAAGTTGATGTTGCTGATTTGCCCTCACCTGAGGAGACTGCTGATGTAGAGATTGTGTCAGAGTCTATTGCAGAGCCTGCCAAGGAGGCAGAGAGTGAGGAGAAAATGGAGGCTTAAAAGATGTCCCGATATGTACAACTGCTTGATGTTCGGTGTTATTTAGTTTGAACCATGATGAGGATGAAATGCCGATACAAAGGATAATACAATTTTTGTGTTAAAAACCTAGCAATCACCCTTTGTTGTTGAGTGTTATGCTATGATTCTATACTTCTCACGTTTAAGCTCATATCTCTTCTTAGATCGAATGAGTCAACATTCATACTTCTCACGTTATTTGGTAAGGCTTTATGCAGATATCATGCTATTGTTACAATTTTGGCTTCTGATCATAAATATGTCAACGCCATCGCCTATTCATCTAATAACCCTACAGTCCAGTGTACAATTCTATCCACGCCCTGGCCATTGATTGCACTTACAGGAATGACGGCGCAATCCTTGGTCCAGGCATCCTCGACACCGCTTGGGTGTGACCTCTCACCCTTTGTGATGCTGTCGAGGTATTGCTTAAGCTCCTTGAAGTTTTCCTGCGTCTCTGGCAAGTCCGCCTTGGTCGCGACAACGAACCAGGGCTTTCCGGCAATTTGCAGTGATTGCTTTTGCTTTGAGTTTTGGTCGGGTTCATGTACAGGAGAGTAGTTCATGGAGCCGCCCAGGTCTGCTGTGACATCCCAATCGATGTTTGAATCGATTGCCCGAACAGCCTCTTCCTCATCACGCATTTCGGCATAAAGTCCAACCTCGCGCCAGAGTGAGTCGAGGGCCTTCACTGCATCACCGGCAGACAAGTCAATCACGAAAGCGAGAACGCCAGCACGCTCGACATGTCGCAGGAAAGCAATACCCAGACCGCGGTCAAGATGAGCTCCTTCAATCAAACCAGGAATGTCAGCGATGGTGAAGCGAGTGCGCGGCTCGGTCTCGACCTCTTCTGGCAAACCCAGCTGAGCAGGGTAGCGACGATAGCTCTTGATGGTAGGGCGGCCAGAGTACTTGTCAAGAACAACCGTGCCGATATTGGGTTGTAGAGTTGTAAACGCCCAGTTACCCACTCGAGTACGGCTGTTTGTGATGGCACGAAGTAGAGTACTCTTTCCAGCATTGGGAAGGCCGACGAGGCCAACATCAGCAAGGAGCTTAAGCTCCAGTTCGATCTTCATAGTGACGGCATCATCGCCTTTGGTAGCGAACATTGGGCGAGGATGTGCTCGTGAGGTGAAGTGAGGGTTGCCCAAACCGCCGATACCGCCCGTCGCAAGAAGAATAGGCGTAGGAGTAGGGCGAGATAGGTCAAGACGGATTGTAGGAGGCGGTTGTTTGAGTAGTCGAGTACGCTTGGGCAACTTGGGGAAAACAGTATTTTTGACGTCGGTCTTGGACAGTCCAGGGTATAGAAGCCACTTGCGACGCTCAGGGTCCTGGTCCTCCTCTTCCTCTTCCTCCTCTTCAAACTCCTCCTCTTCCTCCTCATGAATTTCTTCTTCATGTTCCCGCCTCTGCTTTCGTTCCAGAGCTGCTTGATTCTCTTCACGCCTCTTCTGCTTCTGTTGAGCTCGCCATAACTTCATATCCAGCTCGTCGTCGGCAACTGGATCCTCACGCTCTAATTCACGGACGACTGTTCCCACAGGTACAGTTATTATGATGTCGTCTCCTCTCGTCCCACCTTTTGCGCTTCCCTGACCATGCTTCCCGCGACCAGCGCGCACGAAACGCTTTCGAGATAACTTGTGCAGCGAAGTCTCGCCGTGCGCTGCTTGAATGTAGACATTGCCGCCGTGGCCACCGTCGCCGCCATTGGGAGGACCCTCAGCTAGATAAGCTTCGCGCAAGAAGGAAATACAGCCGTTTCCGCCGCGTCCAGCGTAAAGAGTAAGGAAAGCTTTGTCGGAGAAGCTTGGGGAAGCGTAATCGTCAGGAGCGGGGTTCAATCGTGACTCTGGAAGATCGTTTACGGTGGAGTTATATCGACGTCGTAGAGCTGATGCGCCCGAGAAAGTATGTCTTGTTAGGAATAACGAGGGGTATAGAAAAGGGAGAAAAGTCGACGATACGGTTGGGCACCGTGGAGCCATGATGGGAGAATTGAGCGACACTCTGTCGCTGAGTTGACGTTGAAGTGTCGAGGGCAGTAGTGAATCTATCCATGATGTCTAGCTCCGAAATTTGTTAGGTCTTCATGCCGATAAGATAAGGGATGTAGGTGACAAGTCAAGATTTCTGTTCCAGAACAAATCGCGAAATACTGTGATCGAGAAGATTCTTAAATACAATTGATTTAATAATATGACTTTGCGTTTTTGGTAAAGGAGATGTGATATGTCTGACTGCTGAGAATATACGTAGCGTACTTATCATACAAGTCCTCGCAGGTACACCTTGATATGAGAAAAACGGCAGCGAAACAATCAATATAATCTTCAAACTGTCTTATGGAGATAAATGATAGATTGATAATATTATACAGACAGGCCTATCTACGAAGCACTTGCACGCTTGTTTCAACCTATGAGACTGAATATCATCACTGAT
The DNA here is from genome assembly GCF_000303195.2 of Fusarium pseudograminearum CS3096. Lineage (NCBI taxonomy): Eukaryota > Fungi > Ascomycota > Sordariomycetes > Hypocreales > Nectriaceae > Fusarium > Fusarium pseudograminearum. Next base: position 5,538,540 of record NC_031954.1, on the reverse strand, counting down.
CAATGCCCTGCGAGTAATACTGCTTGTTCAAAGAGAGCCTCTGCTTATAAGTTACCTACCGCCTACAGTTGGAGAGATTGCCTACCAGGTGCTATAAGCAACTTGGTATAGTCCTGCAGTCTCATCTCTTATCATGATGGGAGGTGGTTCTCATATAAGTCCCAAAAGGGAAAGAGTACTTCAGTACTAAGAGAACGATGGCAACTGCCCTTCAGGCTGCCTCCCATCCATGCCTCAGGTCTCTGCTAGGACTACAACAGAACAAGGCAGTGCAGTGCAACAAGGCAACCTCAAATCTGAAATCTCATTCTTTCTCCTACGACTTTGTCTTTGTCGCGATGCCTTTGACTTAACACAAAATTAAGGCTTCTTTTCCCGTGCGGTCTCGTTCCTTTCTCGTCCAGCATATCGCAGCCGATCGCCACAACGACGCATCATGCCCACGCACCGAACCTCGGCGGCGTTATACAGCACTGACTGTACAGGTACAACAACCATAAAAACAGACGCAACCATGGTTCTAATTTGAGGCGCCTGTCGGACACTTTATTCGACCCGTTGAGCCCATGCATTTTATGGAGAAAAGGCAATACAGTCAGTCACCCAGAAACATATCTGCCAGCTGCTCTCCTTCGACACAATACTTCTTCCCCCAGCCCGTTCGTCTCGCCTCGTTTGGATCTGATGGGATCATGCAGCTCACCCAGAGTGGCCCATCGCGGGCGTTGGTTGCTATTCGACAAGCATTGGGCTAGCCCCAGCTTCCCGAACTTAACAAGAGACGCTTGCGGTTACCAAAAATGCGGTGAACAGGCGTTGCAACAGTGAATAAAGCAACAACAGAGCCTCTTGTGCTTCCCTCGTCAGCCTTTTCAGTGTCTTGTCCCCCTCTGCCGCATTGTTTTGCCTTGTTGTTCACTGCCGGGGCTCGCTCCATGATCGATCGTCTTTGCTCTTCATTTGTTTGACCCTTGGTAGTAAGACGCTTTTTGGCTGAGCTCTTCCAACCGAACTGGTTACTACTAACCTATTTGTCACGTCCGACATCTTTTGCATTCTTACAAGTTCGCCCGTCGAATAATCTCTTTGCGCCCCAGCAAGACGATATCTTACGTCAATTCAATCTTTGGAGAAAACTTCTATTTCGTCTCGATCAACTTCTTGTCTTGAATCCTCTTCATCAACGTTCCACTCACCCCTCCATCTTTTGTGGTACTACTGTCTGTCAACACCACCCTTCCTGCCTCTAGCACATGAGCCGCACAATCGCCCAACGGCGGTTCGTGGCCATCAACCCCTCCCTTGTACCAGTTCGAAGCCATTGGGCCAGCCTGCATACGATCCGTGGTCCCGCATTCGAGCCACGACTGTAGACGTGGTCCGCCTGTCCTCATTCGATCTCTCTCCACATCGCTTCCTTCCCCACGCGACTTCTTTCATCTCGCTCGCTCTCTGGCTCTTCAGTTTCTCCCTCGGCCTCCATTCCCAGCTCGAGCCCCGAGAGCTGCTGCTACTTGCATTGCAGGACACATACGGCTCCAGCGAAACAGGTGCTTGCTCTCCTTCCCCGAGCTGGTGTTCGACAGGCAAACCAGACCACTTTCCAACCCGGTGTCGTTATCTCTTACCGCCACGGTCTTCAGTCGACTTTGACACGGCTCGTGCCTTTAAGTCACAGTAGGTCCATTTTGACTTTCTTTCTGACATTTTTACCCTTACATCTGCCACCTTTGCCTACCTATCCATTATTTAATCCTGACATTGCTGGCATTCCTCCCTACACACGTACAGCCTTATGAGGATCGTCTGCGGGGTTGGAGGGGGATCTCACGTCGATGTCATGAGTTGACCGTAGATGAATATTGTTTACCTGCCCTTCTATCGCACCACGGCTGTCGCTCCACCTCTGTGTAATCCAATTCGCCCGATACCTCAGCTAAGATGTTTTCCAGGAAATACTCATATCCTGGCAAGGCTGTCATCAGGATGGATCCTGACTGTGCTATATGCCATGCCCCGGCCAACATGGCATGTGAGTGTGAGGCCAAGGGCCTCGACGTTGCTGTCAAACAAGCCGAGGACCGCATGATGCGGTCGATATATACTGAAATACGGTACATAGCTCTTGCTCCCCGCTCCGCACCGAAGTTGGTCTGACCGTACGGCTTTATAGTTCCTGGGTTCGAGGCCATGCGCAAGACTACATACTTGAATATTTCCGCCTCCTCACCGATCAACGAAAGACTGCCCATGCTGCGCATATGGATCGAATCACTGCCCACGCTTATCATTATTATCATGCCCCGCCTCATCCGACGCAAGTTGCCGAAGCGCAAGCCTCATTGAAACGCGGCATTGACGAAGATTGGCAGGCGAGCGTACAGCGTTACCCCGAAGTACTGGAATATTTCTTTGGACTGGTTGAGCTTACACTGCCGGCGGAGGATGAGCCGGCCGTTAAAGAGCCGCCACTAGGATCGTTATCAAATCTACGAAAAGTAAACCGCCGAAACAGTAATAACCCTCCCGGCGCCGCTGGCGCAGTTGTACCCCCAGGATACCGTGGCGACCCAGGTCAGATGCACCAGGAGCCTCCACCGATGCCTATGCCTCGAGCCGATCGTCGAACTCCCGGCCCTGGAATGAGACGACCCAACTTTGGAGCGCCACCGCCAATGCCTGGCGGTTACAACTATCCTCCTCCTCCTCCTCCATACTAAACCTTTGTAAATGGGTCAATACGATAACGCTGGGCATTCATAGGTGCTGAGGATACTACAAAATTCATATTACGATAACGAACATCACGACCATTGCATAAACAGGGCGTGGAGTATTACCGGCATGGCGGAACAAGGCAGCATCATTATTGGCGGGGTTGAGGGTTGGGCTGACGATGTTTTTTGTGTCCGAGTACAAACCTTTCCCAGCTTGCATTTTTGTTTTGGAGTATCAGGGGTTAACAAAGTTGGGCATTGTTGTTTGTGTATCTGAAATTACAAAATACCACGCCATTAAAGGCAAAATCAAGAACGAGGCACAGCAATTCCTTTCCGTTCTGACGTGTGTGATGGCGAGCAGAATTAACATCATCTGCCCAAGACTGATTGTAGGAAATTGTTGAAATGAGGGGCAAGTATCCAAGACATCTGCGATTACGGCGATAGGCCAGAGAACGGAGACTAATGCCGGTGCTTATAACACATCATCTGCTGCAGTAAGACAAGATAGTCTGTATGTATGCAAAGTGTGCGTCTTAGGCGGTCACTAATGCCAGACACGCGAGTAATAAAGCAAAGCATATAGAAGGCAGTAAAGTAAAAGGCCGAGGATGCACAGCAGTGTGCCCGATGTGTGCCCAACTCGAACCTCCATTATACAAGCTTCCGTACAAGCTTAGATCCTCATGACCTCACTAATCTATGCATCCATGAGCGGATAAGCAAAGTCAATTGACCCAACCCAGGACCAAGATCTACAAGGGGCCCGATAACCGAGAATCATGTCACGCCACTAGGAAAAACCAATGCAACGAATGTCATCACCGAATTAAACCAACTTTTTATCATTCTCCTTGCGCATGGCTTCACTAAGAAGTAGCGCTTAATTACAAAATAGCACGAGAAAGCGCCTTTTAGATTCGAACATGGTGGTGAAAAAAGTGTGAGAAAGGTTGAAACTCGCGCAATAAAGTTGGTGGGCCAAACAACCTTTGAATGACATTTGATCAGTTCAACAGTTGATTCAACACGTCGAGTAAGAGCGCCAAGAGAGAGTTTTGGTAGATGGCGGATGGGGTGAGGGAGTGAGAGAGCGCATTTATGAGTGTTCGTTAAGGCCCATCGTCGACGGCATGGGAGTTTGCCGACGAGCAATCAGAGTTGAGTCGAGGTTGATATTTACGACTCCTCCTTGTCAGCAATAGAAGCCTCCTTCAAGTCAGAGGTAGCCTGCTCGACCTTGTCGCCGTTAGCCTCAGCGGCCTCCAGCTCAGCGATCTCCTTCTTGGCCTTCTCGATGTTCTATAACAATAGTTAGTATGATGGTCCTGCCCAAGGTTCTTGAATAGCAAACTTACACGCTGGGTCTGAGCCTCTTGGTCGTTCTTCCAGAAGTCAAGCTTGGCGCGAACCTTCTCAGCAACAGTGGGGATATCGGCGGCACTCATAGGGGGGTCAATGCCCATGGCAGCACAGTCCTCAACGACGGCAGGGGGGACGCTGAACTTGTTGGATGAGGGACCAGCACCGGCCTTCTTGCCCTTCTTGCCCTTCTTGACAGCAGGGGCATACTCCTCCTCGCGGTCCTCCTTGCGAAGGAGCTTGGTACCCTTAAGGCCAGACTCGTCGACGCTTCGCTGGGCCTGAGCACCGAGACCAGTATCGGCCATGAGAGGACCCTTCTCGACCTTGTGGTTGGGGTCGAGGAACTGGAGCAGGCTGTTGGCACGGCGGATTTCGTCCAGGTAGGCAGGATCGCTGGCATCACCCAGGCGGCGCTCAGCCTCGGCCTTCTTGCGCTCCTGGTGGTAACGCTCTTGCTCCGCCCTTTGCTTCTCACGACGGGCCTCACGAGCCTCACGATCGTAGGCCTGGAAAGCCTTCTTTTGACCGTAGTATTCATCCTTCAGCTTACGGATAGCAGTGTACTTCTCCTGCTGCTCGGCTTGCAGCTTTGTTCGCTCGTCACGAAGGCTAGAGATACCCTTGTAGGCCTCATCCTGCTCAGCCTTGATGGTGTCAATCTCGGCCTGGATCTTGTTGTACTGATCAGAAAGGGCACGCTGCTCGGGATCGTCCATGCTGTCCTTGATCTCCTTGATCTTGGCGCGGAGGTCATCAATCTGCTTTTGAGAATCCTCGAACTGGCCGAAGTTCTTGCGCATCTTACGGAGGCTAGAGATGTCTGAAAGGGCCTTCTTCTCATCGACGAGCTTCATGGTACCGGAGTTGACCTGCTTGTCAAGAGTGGCAATCTGGCGGTCGACATCCTCGAGGCTCTTGTAGGGGACCTTGGCCTTTGCTGTCTTCTGCTCGGCAATTCGGCTTCGGACTTGCTCATCAAGGCGCTTGATCTGATCGAGCTTTCCAGTGCGGGCGTTCTTGCCGCCAGCCTGCTTCTGTCGAATCTCGTTGGCCTGGGCGATGAGCTCTTGTCGTCGCTGCTGGGTAGGGTTGGGCTGATCCTTGTTCTTGTTGGGCATAGCAATATCAATCTTAGCCTTCACAGCGGCCTGTAAACGAATTATAGTTAGCCAATGCGTTGCAACCCCTTATAGCCCAGCTTCACCCAAGGCCACAGATGTGGGACCCGTGTCGATAGCCGAGCCATATCGCACAGAGCAGGAGAGGGATTGAGGTCGTACCAAACGGTCCATTGAAGCCTTGTGCTCCTTCTCGGCCTTTGCGAGCTCCTTCTTAAAGACCTCCTCGTCAGGCTTAGTAGGACGGACATGAGCCTGCTTGTTTTCCGCCGCAGGGGCAGGAGAAGTTGCGGTTTCGGCCATTGTGGTGAGGGAGAGGTGGTAGGACAGCGACGGAGCAGACAAGAGATTAGGAACCAAGAGAGAGACAGCTCGAGGAAGAGTAGAGGTGAGGATAAGGACGACACGTGGAGATCCAGTGGGAAGGGTTAAAGAAAAAGAGGAGAGAAAAAAGAAACGGTCCAACTGTAGAGGATAAAAAAAACCACAAGGTAGGTACGCCGTACAGTACCTAGGTAGGTTTGCAGCTGCCAGCTTGCAGTAATTCCACCACCTTCCCCTACTAAAGTTCTGGACCCGTGTCTCTCCTGCTCTGATTTGCGACCTGTTAACTTGCCTATTGGGCAGGCCCGTGCACCTTTGACTGAACTGTCTCTTTCTTCAATTGTCGGTAGGTTGCTATTTCTTAGGTGCCCCTCCCTTGGACTCGGGCCCGTCCTTCCCCTAGCGCTCGCTGGAAAAGGGAGCGAGACCACTGAGCTTGAAGGGTCCTCCTGGCGCCGCCTCTAGATGTCCACCTAGGTAAGCACCGGTGCCAGGGGTACATTCCCGCCCCACCTTGATCGACCTCATAGGTGTCGTGGCGGTAAGAGCTTCTTGTGGCGGTGCATGTGGCGGTGCAGATCACATGACTACTCCAACGCTCTGACCCGCTCAAAGAAGTGTGGACTTTTGCGGCGACGATGCAAGGCTGAAAGGAAGAAACATTTTTGAGACGCCTACGATTGTAATTATTCTTTCTTGCCCGTATCAGCTTCACCACCAATACCACGACTCGAGTCGCCCTTACAAATTATAATCGTCATGGATATCGATCACGTTCCCACAGACGCCAAGTCAAAGGAAGTCGTCCGACTTTGGCGGGCATGGAGGACTGTCCATGAGATGGTCGCGGACCGAGTACGTCTGTCTTAAAAGTCTTATTGTAGATTACAAGTGGAATCGCGCAATACGTCTAGTCGCGTAGCTTTGCGACACAATAACGGTTCATCGACTGACTTTGTTGCAAAGGAATACGAGCTCGCTGAGGAGGAAGTCAAGATCTCTCTCGACCGCTTCCGCGACGAGTACTGCAACCCCGACGGTTCTATCAAGTAAGGACTTATACATGTTGCTCCAACCGAAGACAATGCGAAACTGACAGCATCAATTACAGCCGCAACAAACTCTCGTTCTCGGCGCGTCCTAGCACAGCCATGATGCGCAAGTTTACTCCTCCCGCGACAGCAGCCAACCCCGATCCTGTTGCCGACTGTGGCCCTATCTGGATCGAGTTCCTTGCCGACAAGACTTTCGGTGTGAACCAGATTCGAGCATTTGCCTCATACGTGATCTCAAACAACTACAAGACCGGCATCATGATAACTCACGTCCCTCTTTCTCCCGCCGCCCGAAGGTCGCTTGCTAGCGTCGAATCACTTGCGAAGATTGAGTGTTTCCTCGAGGACGATTTGCTTGTCAACATCACCCACCACGAGCTTGTTCCCAAGCATGTTCTCCTTTCCCGTGAGGAGAAGATTGCTCTTCTCAAGCGCTACCGTCTTAAGGAGACCCAGCTCCCTCGTATTCTGCAGAAGGATCCTGTTGCTCGTTACTTAGGCCTCAAGCGAGGTCACGTTGTCAAGATCATCCGAAACAGTGAAACAGCTGGTCGATATGCCAGTTACCGATTGTGTGTATAGATAATTTGTCGGAAAGACTGCATTGAGATTGGATTAGTCAAGGGACAGAAAGGGCTTCTGGTACGAGGACGAGGGCGTCAAACTGCAAATGAAATTCTAAAAAGCTGGCGTTTCAGGGGTTCTATCTAAATTGCGCTGCGCTGTAGCAAAGCCAACCAAGGAATACAAGCATTTATATGAAGGCTTCCTACCCCTTGTGCTTGTTTATTCGTGTGTTGAGTGACCGCTTAGCGTGCAGACCTCGTGGAATGTCGGCTTGTCTGGAATGTTATAGATGACACCGGCAGGTAACTGCATATTTAAAAACTTTATAATATTACCTATACTAATGCCATCGGATGGAGGCTTATATGCCACTTTGATCTGTGCGCTTTGAAGAAGAATGTTTGAAAATTCATACCAATGCCATTAAACGTTAACTTGGCTTTCGCCGGGTATATCTAACCAATATCCATGCCATCCTGGCGAAAACAATGGCCCATATTGAGCCTGCAAATCGTAAAGCACATTAGTGATTGTACTTGAATCCCATATGTCCGGCCTCAATACGGCCCCCAAATACCAAAATAATCCTTCCCACGCGTTACTCCTGTCCTGCTAAATATAAGCAACCCGAAATGCCGATTGTAAAAACGCCCATGGCCGGGGAAATGTCTATGAGTCCATGATCCAATAGATTTGATGATGAAAATGTGATTGTCGCCGCAAAGGAAACAAGGTGTACATGCCAATGGCAATCGTCACTCTAATTCAAGAGCCCGCCAGGATCTCTCAGCTCTGTCCCCAACTGCGCATGACTGCCTTGTCGCGACTCTTGCCGGGATTGCGGTATCGGTTGGAGTTCGGTGCCTCCGTATTTAGGCTTAGATCGATTTTGCCTAGTGTTCGCAGGCCCAAAAAGACCACCAATATCCTGGAGTAATGCAGTTGAACCTCGACGAAATCCGCCCGAACTGGCCGGCAATGAAGGCACAGGAGGTGTGTAAGACTGTGCTGAATCCTCTTTTGATGAGTCACGGCTGTTTGCTCGTACACTGCCGGAGCTCTCTGGCGGGACATCGAGTAAGCCACCCACATCAAAGAAAGACACTCTTCTCGGCGCTGGACTGTTCTCGCTCTTCGACCGAGAGAGTGGATCATGTTGAATCAAAGAATCGTCGCTATGCTCCGCGTTACTGCGTTGTCTTTGTGGGAATTGCCAGCGCTCGAGATCCTGATCCAGCTTTCGGACAAGAGGTGCAGGGGTATATTGTAAAGCACCATTCTCGCTTGAATTGTCGGGCTGATCCTGTAGTTCCGGGTCGACAGTCATGCCAACATCCCGCACCAGGTCTTCATCACTCCCCCAGTGTCGATGCAAAGTTGGGCGGCGAAGATTGAGAGAAGGATCGAGTGACTCGGCGACGGATGATCGGCGAAATTTTTGCTTTTTGATACCCCGGTCTCGCATAAAAGATCCCAATACTAGCGAGTTAGCCGCCGCCGTGGCAAATAGGAGCTCAACCGAGGCTAGAAGAGATCGATATTGTTGACGTCCATTCTCCTCGATGATATGTGGTACACGGTAGAGAGTCACTCCCACAACAGATAGACTGAGAGAAAAGAGAAGGACGAGCTGTATCTTTCTCTTGATCGTCATTCCGCTCGTCACGATGATTGGGATGGGAAAGATGACGAGTAATAAGTCGGTGATGACGTTGCAGACCGCCATGGTCAGAAGCTGCACATAACCTTGACGACACTGACCACCAGGGTCGGGCAAAACTTGCCAATAACGACTGAAAGGGCGACATTCGACAAAGTCGCTGATGACAACGGCGAGGAAGGTAGCTGCAAGGATGATGCGAATAATATAAAGAGATGTCTGCCATGTTCGTTCCCATGTGGCTCGGGTCAATCGGTGGAGGAACTCTAGAACCGCAAACTTGAGTATCCATAGGCTGTTAAAGTTAGCACATGACGTTTATGATTTGGCGCACCACGTGTAGGATTGCTTGAGAGAGAGAGAGATGGAAAGCATCACATACGTTGCAGCGTAGAAAATTCGACTGGCTAGCACAAGGCCACTGCCAATCGACTTCTGACGTAGTTGTTGGTCAGTAAGCTCAACGCCGTCGAATTGAGCATTGTTGGTTCCGTAAATGAGTATGTAATGAACGCATGCCATACGAGCATACAAAGGTATCAAGGCAAGAGCAGCCACACGATCCTCAGGGAATAGTCGTTCTGTACGGATGAAGCGGCCAGCAAGTCGCAGGAGGATAATGAGAGTACAAAACGACGTCGCCCACCAACAAACGAGCAGAGTGGGCTTATCGTACTTGAATTCGCGAAGGGTTGGAGGTTCCGAATAGAGAGCCATGTCTGCGCTCCAGTCCGCGCCCGTCGTCCTCCGCAGAGGGCCCGACGAGCGAGGTAACAATTGAGCGTAAGGGCTAAAGCTTGGTCGAAATTTACGGTTGGAACGGTGTTGGTGGTAGATGCCGTGACGTTGGACCCGCAGTCGATCTTGAAATACTTCGATAATTCACCTCAACATAAGGCCGCCGAATGTGGCACTTGACTAGTGGTGATAAAGGCTCAGCGAGAGATGAATGCATGAAAGTCGTGGATTCGGTGATTCGGGTAACAGTTTGGTAGTTTAGCTTGTGTGAGCGGAAGTTGGCGACGGATTGAACCGCGTCGACAGGAGTAATAACGAAATTAGTCAGAGCAGTCGCTACTTTTGAAAATCGTAGTTGTTAAAATGCGAATTCAGAGCCGAGTCCGATGCGCGTATATGTCAGTGATGCCAGTGCTGCCAGTGCTGCCTCGCATTTGGTCGAAGAGGAAGGCAACAAATCAAGACTGGGTGGGAAGTGAGACCTGGAAATAGAATAGAAGCGAGGACAGGGCAGAGGAGGAAGTATTAAGTCAAGATAAGAGGAAGAGTGGAGGCGGACAAGGTGCAGCAGGTCCCAAGGCCCAACATCTAATGTTGCGGAGGCGAGAGTGTGGGCGAATCGACTCGTCCTGGTTGACCATCCGGAAGGCACAGTAAGTTACAGTAGCGTTGATGGTCGAGCAGAGAGCAGAGCACTCTCACACTCATACACACAAGCTCGTGGCCTCCCAAGGCCTGTAGCCCCGTCATCTATGGCCCTGTACGTCTTGTCGTGGAGGGAGGGAGGGGGTGTTGGCCACAGCCTGTGGAGCCCCAGGACGAAATGGGCCAGCCATCCAAAGTGTCGGTCCAGCCCCAGCGCCAGTGGATCAAAAGCCAAGGGACTGATGAGCATTAGGGCCCTTGATGCAGGTTCGTGAAAGCTAGCCCGGTTGGTATTCAGAGGGTTTGAAGTTCCTGTAGCTGGCCAGATTAGTACTTCAGACAACGATTAGAGTGAACAGGGTTCACCGAGAGTTCCAAATAATGCAATCTAGAGGTTATTGGACTTGTGATAATACCATCAAGGAAGTGAACAGGATGATCGGCCATCATGGATGACGAACATTGCACCAAGGATATCGACCTCTTGGCGTCCACATTGAGACAGCGGCGGACTGGACTGTGGTCTAGCCAAGACACGGAAGGAAGACGACAACCAGAGAACAAATAGTTTGACTTGGTAGCCCATTGGTAACCATACTGTGTCAACGCAGACAATCTGGCAGTAAATGATGGTTGGTTGCTGGAGATTCAAAATCGATTAATGACTTCCATCCCGTCAAGCTGGCTAACAATCATAGTTCAAGGTAAGAATGAATGCCTTGCTTGGCGTCAAGCGATGCCGAACTGGGGAGATGACCTCTTTCTGGATATTCGTGTTTCTTGGGTTGCTATTGCAGGGGGTATGAGATACCGAACTCGCTAGATACGTCTCTGTCGACGAACCTGTTTGATCAGATACAGTTTCAACACCATACCGAGTATTGAAAAGCCCATTGCACCATCGCTGCGATAGAAGCATTTTCTTTCTTCTCCATTCAGGAAAGAAACAACCCTTGAAGCAACTCAGGCCGCAAGTACCAGGGCGGGACTAGCAAATCAGCCACCAGGCTTGGTAGCACTGAACCCTAGTTGTCCGAGCTAGTCATGCGAATATTCATGCTCATCCTTCGCTCATGGCGCGATAATTGAAGACACTATCAATCGTACATGTTTCACAGCGCTGTGGCTTCCTCATGCAGTTCCGTTGTCGGTCACCAAGCCGGAGCCATTCCGACGGATTGGAATTGGACTTGTCGGAATGCCTGACTGAGAATGTGACGGTCTGGGTTTATCAGTGGCTTCACGTGCTATGTACGGAACTGCCCGATAGGTGAAAGAGTGCTGAAAAGGTGTTCCGATGTTGCGGTTTTGTGGCTGGGCGCTATGCCGCGTTGCTTATGATCTTATCATAACGTACGCACACCTTCGGCTTTGGTTGAACCATCCATCCATCCATCCGCTTGTCAGCCGCAGGCCGTTTGATCATGAGTTATTGCTTTTTTTTCTGCCATGGAATCTGTGATGGTGATTGATGAAAGTGCAGATCTGATGGTTTGTGATGAAAATTAGGAGCTGCCCGATATGGATATTCCATGTCCCCCAGGTTTGAAGAGGCAAAACAAGGGTCCAAGAGCAAGCAGCCAAGCAACCTACCTACCAATAGAGCAGCCAAGGATCTGTCACATCACGCGACAACGTGGTTGCCAGACTCGATAAGAGAGTCGCGAAGCCCCCCACGCTCTTCTGACCATTGCCCTGGAATTGATATATTGAGATGTTTTGATCGTACTGTGAAGGGCAGTCTGAAATTGTTAGTGAATTAGAGAGATAACTTCATGATGTCGAAAAATCACCAATGAGAACATGACCGTGCACATTAGAGTTTTGTTAGATGGTGCCTGCCATGTTTGCAACGGATGGAGATTCCCCACTTGCCCGCCTATGGCCTGCAACTACAACCCATGGTGCATTGCTACTTCCTCATCTCGTGAACCAACAGTCTGGTCTGTACCTACCTAGACCGGCTAACTGGGCAAGAGGCAGTGACCGAGGTAATCAACCTCGATTGCTTCCCCTCATATCTGTACCCAGGTAGCTGATAATTCCCATGCAAAAACAAACCTCGCAGCCAAGACTTCTTTCGAGCAGAAAATAGAAACTGAACCATGATCGATAATTGATTACATGTAATAACCCACACCAATGATACCCACAAATCATGGCTTCCTTATCTGCAAAACTCCACATCTCACGATACATGCATCAGCCTTATCTCTTGTTCCTTGGCCGATGCACTTTGTTACATACTACTTGACACTTGCCCAGTGCGCATTTCCCTGCAGCATCTCCTTTATTAGCTCAGGCCAAGTTTGATACCAATGTCTGCACCTACAGAGCAACAAGTTCATCGAGATGATACCTATATCGAAATATCCACTCTGCTTCCCCTAGCAAGCCAAAACGGTTAATGACATGAGGGGCTAATTTCATACAGTTTTCGCCCCTGGATATTAGACAAACATGTTAATTCCCAAACGCAGCGTATCAATCAGTACCTACCAGAAGAATCATCCCCTGGCCGATTCGTTGATTACACGTGTTGTCTTGTGAATAATTACATCGTACACTATCAGTCTCAGGCGTGATATCAGACATGAGTTTGTGTAACTATGAGTGTATCTACTGTGCCTCCCACCTAATTTCGATTCGCCTATCGTTGAAGCATGGGAGCATTTCGTCCACTTCCAATCTTTCTCTATCTCTGGAACGCCAATAAGACTGACTGGCAACCATGCATATCTGAGACCATTGCATAACCTGCTGTATGTCAAACCACGTTTACAACGACTGCCCGGGAACGTCTAGTGCGCCCACTAGAAGGTCAGGAGAAACATGGCGTAAACCTACCATGAGTTATTGCAAATAAACCAACGTCAGGTAAACTTTGGCGAGTCGTTCATCCATTCTACCGGGCCTTTTCCAAAATGAAAACAGTTTCGTGGCTTATGCTGTCTCAAGCCACCATGCCACCTACAGAACCATGCACAGGTTCGCAACCATACTTGTTTCACGAATCACAGCAAAGTGGTATTCTTCAGAGGCTTGATTGTGAAGGGTCACTATTTCCTTCACCTTCCTCTCTCGGATATCAAGGTTCGCTAGCTTTGCCGCCTGTCTAATCTGATATCACAGTAGTTGTCGGGTGTATGGCACTATGTAGTGAAGGATGTACACTGACATGGCCAACCTGTCATCGCGGGTCGATCAGGGACCAAACTTCGAGCCGAACAGCCACTACTGCATTGCCGCGCGCGCATCACACCTTCTCGAACGTTCAGCTGCCACGTTGGGACACGCTTTTGATAACCCCGAACTAACATAGCCCTAGCTCCTCGACTGCAGTTTTGATCTGTGACTTTCCTGCTTGACCCCAGTCTACACCTGTCAACTTATCTGCAGCCTCCTTTCGTTCCCCAAGCACACCCCAGAGTCCATCTACCACCATAGTCCTAACCTTGGGCCAGGGGTGGTGCAACAAAGCTCCCAGGCGCTTTCTAGCTTCCTGGGCTCCTGGCTCGGCACCTCCTTGGCCAAGCATCGATGCAACGCCGGTGTAGACTTTGACGCATGCCTCCAGCTTGCGCACGTTACCTGTCTTGTATCCCGCCTTCTGGGTCTGCAAGCATAGACCGCGGAGATCGACAGTACTCTTTTGGAAGAGTTGCACGTGGAAAAGGAATGCAACGACCTCCAGAGTCGGTACGACAACTCTATCTTGCCGCTGCCGAGTTTTCAGGTTCTGCAACAAAGAGTGACAGACAAGATCTAGGTTATCGTTATTGGCTTCACAAAAGCCACAGAGCGCTGCTCGACTCGCAATGATCAAGTCTTCGTTGCCTGTGTCTGCGGATCCAACGAAACCAGCCATAAGTTCCGCCATCCATTGGTCCGTATCTTCCTTTGCTACTTTGTGAAGCAGTGGCCGGAGACCTACCCCAGTATGCAGGTTCAGCAGACTGTAGAAGTAGGTTTTCGAAGAAAACGTGAGTTCGAGAAAGGGTTTTGCGTAACTGAAATAGTCAGTATTGTGTAAAGCAACTGTCGAAGGCGTTATCACACGTACCTTTCTTCTAAGATCAGGGCCACAGCAGCTTGGGCTTCAGGACGGACGCGATCGAGCTTTTCGGCAGAAAGACGAAGAGTACTGAAGAAGAGCGCCTTTACAGATGCTTCCACCCATTCGCTCTCAACTGCAACCTCATTCAGTTGATCCCATAGTACCCTAACAGCTCGGAGAGCCTGGACACGGACATGTGATCCAATATCTCCCCGGGCATTCGTAGTATAATCGTTCAGCCCTTCAGCAATCAGCTGTAAAAATGTTAGAGGCTTTTTGTGTAGAATACTACTGCGTGTTAGACTCTGCAAAATAGCCACTCGAGTATCAATCTCGGTATCCCATGCCCATCGTTCCAAGAGTGCCTGGCAGGCCCTATCCTCAGATGAGTCCACCAACGGCTGCGCAATTGTAAGTGCTGAAAAGTAGCCATTACCATGCACAGCAGTCCGGCTTGTAGGGCGACGCGCAACAATCTCCGCCCATTCGCCTATGAGCGCTTTTCTCTCGGCTGATGACGAGAATAGCAGTAGAACCAGTGACGCGGAAGCAGTCGGCTCGATAGTCTCTTGCTCACTACGATTCAGCCATGTGGGAACAATAGCTCGCAGTGCCGAAACCAGCCGCACTACTGTTGCACTTTGATCTTTGTTACAAGAATCGAGCTCAGGTACTAGACTCGTATATTCAGCCGTGTTGTCGGGTTGGACGAGCTCTTGCCCAGGTCGAAGGGTTAACTGGGGCTTTGCGCCGAGAACAACAGTCTGCATGACAGGTAAAGCTGAAACGACAAGACGGCTTGCTGCTTCAGCTAGTAGCTCTGGTTTCCGATAGGCAGTCGACTGTAAATTCTCCAACAAACCTGACACTGTCGAGAGTATCTCATCAGTCAGAGACGAGTTATCCTGTTCTGTTTCTTTCTGGAGCAGAGCAGGGAACTTGTCGAGGACAGCTGCGAAACACAACAACAGGCCATGTCTCTCCTCAACCTGACGTGGCTGAAGCGACTTGAGACGCTCAGTCAGCAGTTGGGCGGTGGTTTTGAATCTAGCAAGCGAATTGCCTGTCTTGAGATCTGAAAGCTCGTAGGTAAGAACACCAAAAGCGGCACCTGTCACACGTCTTGAGCCAGCATCAAGGTCGCCGATACCCCTCCAGCCTAGAAGAGTATTAATGATGGCTTCGCCGTACTGGCTCGATAGCCGGGTCGCATTAACGGCTACCTCCTCGATCGCTCGAGAACGTCGCGCGACAGAGTGGTAGTCGACCGTCTGCACTACCCAAATACCTTGTTCAACGGTGTCAGGATGCCGTCCGATAAGTTCCTGCAAAGCTGCGGATGCACCACGCCTGATATTTCCAGCAGAGTCAAGTGAAGCAGTCACAACGAGTTCTGTCCCTAGAACCTGGATAATGGAACTCGTCTCTGGGTGAGCCTTTGCTGCAAAGACAGAGTGCGTGGGAACCGCCAGAAGTTCGTCGCTCGTATATCGGCGCGCCAAAGCCCAGATACCGAAACAGGCAGCGTCACGTACGTTGGTTCCAATGCTCCCTCCAGCCATACTCCTTTGTTCGAATGACAAGCCCAAGAGTAGGGCATGAACAATATCGGACAGCTGCTCAGTCGGCGGAGATCGTCGATACAATAGATGTGAGAGTGTAAGCATCAGGCCGTGCCACTCGAGGTTATTCACGGCGGACAAATCCCTGACTGGTTTACCACCAGCCGGTTTCGTCCAGAGAACGTTTCGGTTCAGTGATTCAAGCACAACTTCGACAACTTGCGAGGCCATATCGGGGTCCAGCTTCAGTGTGATGATGCTCAGAGACTTGCTAGCAGCCAGGCGTACAGGTGTATCATTATCGGATACGGATTCGAGCAAGTATCCAATGGCGGTCTCGGTAAGTTCAGTGCTGGCTGCATCCTGGGGTTGGCGAAGACGCAATACGATCACAGATCGGATAACCTTAAGGATCATTTTTCTAGCAAGAGCAAAGGAGATGATGGTCTTTGAGAGTTCATCCTCACCGACGGAAATTGAGTGAATGGCATAAAAAATAGTGGAAAGGTAAGGGTTCATGTCTGACGTGTCTGACGATGCTCTCAAGACACCAGCAAGGAAGGACAAAACTCCGAGGCAGAAGTATGTCGTTTGAAGAGGTTGGTCCTTGCGTGGACGAAGTGATGTTAGAGACCAGTCGATGAGGCTCTTGAGCACACCGAGTTGTTGCATGTCACGTCGAATCGCCATTCTTACCAAGAGAGCCTTTGCTGCATCTCGCTCTTTTCCGGGAGTACTTAGATACTTGATAGCAAGTGGGATCATGCGAACAGTAATAGCAGGGAGGTTCTCAGGCCAAGCCATGCCCGGAATATCCGGTGCTGTAACATCTTGTAGATCGATAGATGATATGGTAGAGAGGTCAAAGGGAGCAAGTAGGAGATGTGAGAGCCATAGAAGAACGACATAGCGCTCCTCCCACGACCATTTTCCGAGAGTAACATCATCGGCAGAGGTTTGCTCGGACTCTTCGATGGCAATAAGTAGCAACTCTAGATACTTGGCCTCGACGTTGAGAAAGCGCACGATGACTTTTTCGCCACGGATCTTGCAAAAAGTGTACAGGATCTTGCATATGGCAAACTCGACAGAGACCAAGAGTTTAGAACGAGATGAAAGTGTCTTCCCACGGTGGCGAGTTTGCAGGTGCTTTAGAAACACCTCAGCTAGGAGGGGAATCCATTTTGGGAGGTACGGATCCAACAGCTGAGGGAGTTCTTGAAATTGGTCCAGGATCTAACCAAAGCGTTAGTCACGTTGGGACAGATGAGTATCGTGGGTTCACTTACAGAGTTGGTCAGTCGGAATATCTCCTTTGCGCGCACCCTTGAGCGGACTACTGTGCCTCCGTGACCATCAGGCTTCCAGAGGAAATGGGGCAGAGAGCGGTCAAAGTCCTCTAGAAGATCTGCCGAGATCTTCTGCAGTTTGATGTCGACATCTGCTTCTGGGGCGTCCATACCATTCACGTCTGCAACAACCAGAAATGCAAATTAGTAGTTGGGTAGAATTTTGATTGTATGTTTGGTTGGTGTTTGATTAATGCGTCAGGTTCAACATGTTGTGAGAGGCCAAGATTGTGAGGTAAGCGGGTCCGGACTTTGGCAGAAGCGACTTCATATGGACAGAGCCAATGGGAGTCTGTTTCGTTTTCTGTAACTGTTGAAACTTGAGGAAGAAAACTCTTACAATATCTCAGACGATGTTTATTACAAGTTCTCGGGTTGAACAACCGCCTGACTATGTTTCATGTATTCAAACATTCAGCGTCACCGGACCCTTGTACAGTGTTTTGGTCTTGCTGGGTCGCCTAGCACTGTACAGCGTTGAGAGCAAATGACGAAACAAAACAAATGTCCAATAAGGCAAATAGGAATCACATGTGAGTAGTATTGTTGTTTTGTATTGAATTGTATTGTATCGTCGTATTGTAAAGACAGATTAAGATCAGAGTCTATCTATCAGTGTCTCGAGTCTCTATCTCGGTTGGTTTGAGTTGGCCAAGTTCCAGCTGTAATACCTTCAAAATATCCTCCAAATCCTGTAAGGGGGTATCAACCATTAACAAATAAAAATGAGAGTCGTAGACCCTTTCCCGTCTAATGTTCGCTCGTAAGCCGTGTCCATCTAATCCCAGAAATGATAAATCATCTAAAACAAAGCTCGCTATTAAAAACCAATCCATGGGGGTTTTTTTTTTACCCATCCAAGACGCCTGGTCGTTGTTGACTCTTTCCCCCCTTTTAAAATCCAATAAAACATCTAAGAGACAGCAATAGCTGCCACGATAGCATCCAAAGCACTGCTGTGCGAGGGACCAGTGGCGCGGACATATGGTCCGGCCCAAGCGACTCCCAACAAGTTTTTGTCGTCGCGGTCGTTTCTCCAGATCGAGATGGCGTTCTTGGTGATGAAGCGACGGTACAAGGCTTTGGGTGAGATAGTGTGCAGGTATCGCAGGTTTCTGACAAAGATACCCTTGAACTGCTGTCCATCGACGCCACAGTGGCCGTCCTTGTGTTCACAGTCGTCGGCCTCGATCAGGATGCCGTCGGAGTTGGAGAGGTGCTTGATAGCTGCGTTTGCAATCTTGTGAGCTTTTTTGGTGTAGTTGTCGTCGCCGGTTGCAAGTGCAAGCTCGACAAGGCCGCCCAAGACAACGCCTTGGTTGTAGGACCAGGTTTGCAGACCATTGTTCTTGCAGTCGTCGGTAAGTCCGTCGTTGATCAGCCCATCCTTGTTGATCATGCCACTGTCCTGGAACCAGTTCCATTGCTTCTTGGCGATCTCGAGGTATGTGCCGTTGTTAGGGACGCGTCGTGCCAGAGAAGCAGCCGTCATCAGGTAGAGTTCGTTGGCGATGGCGTTCACATAACCTGAACCTTCTTCGCCTTCCTTCTTCCACCGAATGCCACCACATTTCGTTCCAGTGCCGGTTTGCATGTCGTTGAAGATGTCGATGGCAGCCTCGAGGTACTGCTGGTCTCCGGTAGCGTCCGATGCTCTGATCCATGCCAGAGCCCACCATCCTTCGTCGTCGTAGAACTCGTTGAGAAAGTTATCAAAGCCACGCTTTCCGAGAAAAGAGCGCTTCATCATGCAGCCGGAGTCTGAGTCTAGACAGTAAGAGGAGGAGACGACGCCGTCTGTCATTGTCTTCATGGTGTGAACGGTTGTTTTTTGCGCGTTCGTGTATGTTGTAGCGAGAATGCCTCCAATATTCAACTTGTTGGCCTCTTCAAGTTCTAGAGTTACGAAATCTGCGAGAGTGGTTACCACCTGAGGCCATTGTTAGTTTCGTATATCAAACTTGCTTTGAGAGGCTCGTAACATACATTCGCGCTGGACCACCAGGCATTGTCCCATGTACCGGTAGCTGCGTTGTAGAATTCTTCGTTCATGACTTGGATGGCGGTAACAGCCTTTTCGGTATATGTGGAAACGCTGCGAGCTTCGGGTCGAACTGAACTGACGAATGCCGAACTGGCGACTGTCGACCCCCGGGTGAAGAGTCCAGCCCAGTTGATATACATTTTGAGATAGTGAAAGTGAGTGAAAGGAGAGCGATGGGAAAGTGAGATAGAGAACTGAAAGGTTAGGAAAACAAGTTTCAAGGAGTTGTCATTAAGAATAGAGAGGCAGAGATCAGAGATAGAAGGAAAGATGAGAGTAAGTATCAAACTTAAATAAACCGTCAAGGTTGTAATGAATCAAAGAAGCAATAGATCGGAAAGAAAAGGTATGACAATGACAGGAAAAAGAAGATCAATATACAAACAATGCAACACAATACAAGCAAGCAAGGGAGGAAGAAAGGAAGTCAAAACTTTTTGCTCCAGAGATATATGTGGATGCCTCTTTGGCTAAGCCCACACCGAGAACAAGCCCGGTCGCATTGAATAGAGTGTTTCCTCTTGGCTCATGGCTCATGGCTCATGGTCCATGGCCGCAACCGCAACCAAGACCATGCACGACCCAGAATAGCGAAGACATGGTATCTAGGGCTAGGGGTACACCAGCGCAAGCATGATACCTTCCGGAGACCCAGCCAAGATTTGCTGGAGCATGTGGGTTTGATAGGGACGACAGGTTGATTGGTGAGAGGGCGGCTCAAAGTCGAGATGCGACTGGCGCTAGGTCGATCTTCCATAAGTTATGATGGGGCGCTTGGTGTTTCAAGTCAAGTCAGGACCCAGAACGACGGGAGAGAACCTGAAAACTGCCGGCCTGACCCCTGACGCTACACAGCCTCTAGCGTATCATAGGCCAGTGCTATGGGGCATGGTCCTCTGTAGTCTCAGGGTACGGTCGCCCGAACTTGTATCTTGCACGTGCTTGACCTGATACTGGTTCACCTCATTATAAGGTAATTTCGGGCTTGACCTGAACCGCAACAGTGAATCACGTAAATAAGAGATAATATCTCCAGATCTACAGTACAGACAGAACAGACCTTTTCTCCATCATATCGTGACGAGTTTAACTCAGTTAAACAAACTAATATATATACCCTTGCAGACCGGTAGTTTATTTTTTTCCTTCTTGTTAAACCCAGCTATGTACTATTTCTGTTCCATTATCTTGTTGTGCTGTCATGGCCAAGGAGCCAGGATCTGGTGTTTCATCAGATGAGTGCAATGTTATGCGTCTTTTTCCGTCACTCCGACCAAGAACAATGACACATTAACGATACAGAGTACAACTCATCACAATGCTACCTCAGTACTTGACCGTAAAGATATACGTGCACAAATATTGCAGATCTTGACCTCCTTACCACCCGCTCCTCAGAATCGTCTCATCCCATCTTTCTTCATACATGCATCTTGTTTGACAGCCCTAAAGTGGCTTTACAGATGGCATTGCTGGTGCTCCTGACTTGTATTGCATCTGCACAGCATCGGGTTCATCCTCGCTAATGCTTTGTACAACATCTTTGTCTCGGAATATATCCATACTACGCTATAGCCGCCCAACCTGGGCTCTCTCTGTTGGCGCTTCTCCCATTATCCAAGCCTTTGACCTAAACCCGTGCACAAAACCATAAAGCCTGGAAGCACGGTGTCACTTGTGCCCCAATCGGAACAAGGTAAGCTTGTTAAGATAAACGCCTTCATCGGGTCCGTGTTCGTCGGAGGTTAAGTGCAAAGTTACTATGTATAAATCCCAATTCAGCTGGCCACTTCCCAACTGAGACTGACCCTTGCTCTGTGCTCAGACTCTGTATGTACATAGTAAAAAGCACCGCCAAATAATTACAACTCATCACTGGTTGGGTAACATCGGGAAAAATTATTTACCGTACAATACGGTGAGTGACAGCGGCAACTTTCGCATTGTTTAATGTCACTCTACTAAGCCTTTGACCGGGGGATCACCTTGTCGATCTGTGAAGAAGATCCTATGCAAAGCCCGCGATCAGCATGGCCCATTGTTGTAAAGGGCATTGATTGACTGGTACACGACAGGGCTTCCACTGTTTCATTCCACCGATCGACAGAAAACTGGACGAAGAAATGAGAAATTTGCAGTCATTTCTCCAAGAGAAAGAGAGGCCTTTCTTGTTGCAATTCGCGACCAACCAACAAGCCAAGAACGACGGCCACGTTCCGTATTAAGTGCGGCAGAAGGTGATTTACGTTAGCGTCTAACGTGTTTTAATGGGTCACTTCTCCTTTATTCTCATTCTTTCAGAGTCTAAATAGTCTAGCGAAATATCCTAGAGTTGAAACAAACCATCTATGGATCTGGTGGATAAGGCAGATGTCGCTCAGACGCACACGCACGGCAAGTCAGGTACCTGCGTAGGTTTTTTTGGTCTGGTGGAGCTAGACTGCAGCGACTGCAGCTGCCCTGGAGATCTTTGAGGTGCAGGTGGCGTCTAGTCTGGGAATGGCAAGTGCGAACTAATTCTAGAGCCTCAAACCTCCATTGCATTCGACTTCCAACGCCATCTACGTCTTCTGATTCAACAGTTCCGATCCCGGACATCAATCGCCAGATTTAGTCTTTGTAACATCGTTACATCTGCTCTGTTCACCTTTGGCCCGCAAATAAACATCAACATTCGTCTTGGCGGGCGGCTGAGTAACAGGGCGGATATCGTGGCGCTTAATTGACCACTTTGACCTATTGCATGGCAACGTCGCTAACGAGGCCCTCGTTCATTAGCTCTCAATGGTCGGCGAGCTTTAAATCATCATCGAAATAGACGCATCGCATCGAACTCAGCGGCTCCGATATGATATCATAGCTACCTCGTTCGATGATCAAGATATTTTTGAGCAATAACCTCTCTCTCAGATTTAGCGATGATATTGAACGCCAAGCTAGTACCAACATCAAGCATCCATGATAAATTGCTTGGTGGCGTCAATCAACTTGACTCAGGACCCGGCTCCGACTTCAGTTACTCAGTTCTAAAGGCCCTTAATAGTCGTCACAATGGGAACACAGTAAAGGCACAGCTGATCAGCAAGATGTCATCATATAATACCACTTTCAAAATACAAAAGGTCAAAACGAACAAAAGAAAGTACAAAGCAAAAGAAGAGATGATATCTCTGGGTATATTTCCCATACGCCGTCTGACGCCATGCCATATAACCGATGTCTCCAGGATCGTCATACATCATTACTTCCCACAACCAAAATCTACGCTTCCCCTAATCTTGTCCGTTTGTCCCGACCGGCGTTGGGAGTACCGGGATCTCATTGCTGCCGATCGATCCAGAAATGCTTCCGGGTCTTCCAGCGCGGCTTGTTTTGCGAGACGTGAACCGAGACAAGACAGATAAAGACTTGTTCCGCTCGTTACTCACGATACTCGCCCTGTCCGACCCGGCTTTGCCAAAGTCGCGTAGCGTTGCTACATCAATAAACGCCTGGGGGAATATTCCTGTCTTGCCCTTAGCATTTGTGCCTGACCAGCACCAAAATTCTTGATAAGGCCCTGTTCACAGTTAGATCCGAGGAATCTTGTGCCATGTTGTATGGCATCTCTTGGATGAACTTACAGCTAATGTTGGTGATAATTTCGTCTTTCTCGAATTTTAGCCAGTCACCTTTGACCTTGTCCTTGTGGTTAAACTTCCACTTTGCAGTAGCTTGCACCGGGCTAGTTCCATCTATCTTGACTTGTTCAGATGGCGGCGGATCCAGTCTTAGAATCTCGGTTGGAACACTGGCTTGGATGCCATCGTGAAATCCCATCGCCCACTCGCCCAGATATTTTGGCGGCCAAGAAAGGCCTACGATTCTAGCGTTCAATACGAGTTCGTGCGCAGGAGTTCTGTCATACAGCAATCGTTGACCGTACATGCGGCGAGCTGCTTCTTTGGTGGTTGCCGTTGGGAGATGGGATGTGTTGGAAGCTTGCTCGAAATGTGGGTGGATTTCGGCAGGCGACTTGAAATGAAGGTCGTAGTCGTTCTTGTGGTTGGCAGGAATCTCGCTCCCTTCGATCAACGTGAAACCTTGGACAGCCGGAAGAGGTCGAGGATGACGAGCCAAGTGTGCAAACAAGGCCTTCTGGCTGGTAAATACTGTTGCATCGCTCGCATGAATAGTCTTGCCTTGATTTACACAAAACACACAACCATACATGACATCGTCCGACCGGCGAGTTGGCAAATGTGACTTTTGAAGGAAGCGCAGTCTATATCCAATCCCATTCTTGATGAAGTTGCCGCGTTCTGGAGCAATGTCAGCATGTCACGACAAACCTATAGTTGTAGCGTAGGCCTGAACATACCTGCTTTATTGACATCCAAGTCAATTTCGTTAAAATCGAGTTCGAATTGACACTTGATACATTTCGCAATTGTTGCAACAGACACGAATCCCTACATTGATCAGTCAACAAAGAGTCAAATAAAAAACTAAAAAATAGAAGCTACATACTGGTTTCACGGTCTTTCGGACACCAGCTCCCCCGTTAAGTATTTCTTTTGCGCCGTCACAAAAGCCCTTGTGGACGTAAAATGAGCTTTGGGGACTAAGCTTACAGTCAACGGCAAAGGGATTAGGTGGGTGTTGAGGCGTCACAACTTCAGCTTCCACGGGAATGGGAAAATTGTCTACTTCCGGTACCATAACAGGCCGCACTGGCTCAAGCATACCCTGATAGTTATTCATTGGAAGATGCTTGACTGAAAGGCGATGCGTTTCGGCGGTACCCAGAGTTGGACTGCCGTCAGCGACTGAGAACGACGATTCTCGATTATCTGTAAGAGGGGTAGTCGCTCCATCGACTCGGCTTGAATCAAAGACAGACCCAGGATTCGTTTCAACCGATTCAGGGCGAGATTGGGGAAGCGAATGTGACCGGGGAGGTACTGTTCTCGGTACAGGAGAGAGCTGCGACACGTAGCCAGCGCTAGATCGTTCTGATACAACATCTTCAGGTATGGGTGTAGACAAGATGGAGTTGTGGCTTGAATAACGTCCGCGAGGGAACACGCTGTATGTCCGTTCGTATGTTGTCGATTCTGTCCCCGAGCTTGTCTGAGAGTCGTTGCTATACTGAGATGACCGGTCTGCGGCTGTCTTGAGTGGGCGCGGACGCAGCTCGCTGCCTTGATCTGGGCTCAAAGGTGGCGAGGTTGGTTCAATGGGTGACTCGATTGGAGCCACAGGCTGTCTTCTTTCGAAGGAGAATTCATCTGGGAAATGGTTGTCGCGGGTCACTGGGGAAGGCTTAACGTTAAAGTCCCATGGATTGCCGGATGGTGGTCGTGGAGGTGGTTCCATGGGTGTAAGTGCAGACTGCGGCGTGTGGCTGGCTACTGGGGATTCGGCATACAGGCCTTCGTCTGGTCCTGATCGAGACTGCATCATGCGCCGCAACTCAGCAGTGGCCGCCTCTACCGTTGGAGGACCATTGCTAGAGCGGCTTTCAGAAGCGACTGAAGAAGAACTTCTTGGTATGTCTTTTGTCAAGTCGGAAAAGGCATATATGGGTGGGATCGGAGGAGCGTCCGGGGACATAGGCCTGGATTGTGGCCCCGACATTCGAGTCATGATGGAGCGGCTATCATGGTCAATTGGAACCTCGAGCTTGAGGCGCATGAGGATATCGTATATCTTGGGAGCGGCTTTGCGTGACAGGGCCTGCAATTCCGTGAATTTTTCAGCGTCGAAATCGTCTAATTC
Organism: Fusarium pseudograminearum CS3096; assembly: GCF_000303195.2. NCBI lineage: Eukaryota > Fungi > Ascomycota > Sordariomycetes > Hypocreales > Nectriaceae > Fusarium > Fusarium pseudograminearum. Next base: position 5,513,576 of record NC_031954.1, on the reverse strand, counting down.
TATAAAATCATCGAATTCCCATAGCAGGTCGTTCAACTCGGCTCGAAAAGAAGCGATCTCGTCTGTGTGAGCAACTTCAGTTAACAACTGCCCAGCAATGGTACCGGCGAGTGACCAGCTTATAGTTATAGAGAAATGAAGCAGAAACCTACCATTTTCCTTGAGAGCGACTAAGAAATTAGAGCCGTATTCGTCCAGATGTTTCCGACATAACGGCTCAATTTTCTTGAGCGCACGCTCGCCTTCCTTGGTCAGGCTTTGTGATGCCTTGAGCATTGTCTTGTCATCGCCCGCATTTTCTATCGCCTCCCGGCCCTTTTCGACGATATCTCTAAAGGGCCCAATGACGAGGTCGACAACATCATCCATGATCAACTCGACAAGTTTGGGGCTGTTGCGCAGCAGAATGAGCGCTCAAATCAGGATTCTATGGTGGGATGCAATTGCTGAAGGGAGAATGGTATTGGCGTGTAAGTCAATGAGGGACTCAAATTGGGGGCTAAAACGATGAGGGGGGGATCATCACACAACAGAGCAGAATTGGGTAAGAAAGCTACGAAGACTCTTGGTGACCAACTTTTGTATGAAAGAAGAAGAGAAAATGAAAGAAGTCAACAAGGGGATCTTGTATCTTTACTATGACAAGGCCTGGCCTGGCTGCAGTACGGTACGGTTTGGTACGGTGCAGTACAGTAGCCGGGCACTCACCAAGGCACACTAGCACATGGGCTGAAAGCTGGAATCTACAGCGGTGCAGTAGTCCTAGGCTTAGCCTGGTCCAAGACTAGCCTCTCTATGTCCTTTGTTGCCTATACCTGACGAGGTTGTCATGCAGCATGTGAGCGCCTGTAGTACACCATTGGCTGACCGGGAGCCGGGCGCCGGTGAGGATCAACATATCCATGGCGCCATCTCCGAAAGTCTAGGACCGCCCGAGACTTCAGAGGTTCTCAAAAATCTGGGTTCTCGAACGAGTTTATTCTCCAGCAGATTGGGTTCGAGAGGTGCTAACTTGCAGTGATAGGGACTGGGTAACTTGGTTTAGCTAGTGCAAGTTTGCCAAACAAGGGTCGAAATCCTTTCAACTTGGTAAAAAGGCGGAGGTTCTCCACTTGCCGCTGCCCACGTTGACGGATATGTGCAACGGGATTGGGGGGCTTCCTCTCAAGTGTCATTGCCTCATGCAGCAGATTACACTTCTACTCTTTCTTAAGTGGGCGATTAATCAAAGACCTCGGTCGATGCTCTCGGAAAGGAACATGACAAGCAGGGGAAATAAGGACTAGTCAGGGGGGAAGAGTTTGACCGAAGGCTCTTTTGGGTCTGAACTCGTGAGTACCTATTGAATGATTGAAGTGGCTCATAGGTATATAGTACTTTTGATGTTATAACAGCTACGACGGATTAGTCCTGACTTGCGAACGAGCGCGAGTCCCATACGGCTGCAATAATTTACACAATAATGATTCAACCGAGACAACATGGCCTGGTCTTTTCGTCTTAATTTATTGATCAAGTCTACCTATCGTATAGGCTGGTAAGTTGGGTCCATCACAATCCATCAGAAACACCACCATGTGGATCGCGACAATCATGGGGTAACCTGGGTCACGCACTTTGCAGATCCAAATACAACATGACAGCGCTGATCATCTGGGGCTTCATTTGAGTCCCAAGGCTTTGGGTTAGGTTCTAACGCAGAGCTAGAACCGAATATATAAAGCGTGAAAGACTCCTAGCGGGCTTCAATCTGTAGAGGTCATGTCGAGGTTACCCTAAAGCATCTTGATGTTCATAAGGACCTGGACTGAAGCCTAGGTATATGAATTCTTCTCACCGCGATTCGTCAAGATACTGTGATACCAACAGTATTCATACTTAAACAATGGCGAACTCATACGACAAGTTAGCGTTCAGTTGATCATCAAGAAGCAAAAAATACTCTCATCTGTCCTCCTTTCATTCACAGGGCCTTATCTATGCGCTACTGTTCGTCCGGCGATCAGTTATGAATGATATCACAGCACAGCCCCCGTCGCCCTGTTATAGTGATACACGTGCCAACTCCTCCTCTTCTGTAGCCTTTCTCACGACTGCCTTGTCGTGGCGTTTCCTGGCTTGTGTCTTCCTATTTCGAGCTTCGTCCTCCTTTTGGGCACAAAACCTGCTATCATAACTGAAGCAGTGGCAAAACGAGGATATTTGAAACATGCTTTAATTTAAACCCAAGGCACTCCGTTTATACAACAAAGCCATCCGTACCAATCATAAGCTCATAATCGTCCGTATGCTATTACCACCCCTTCAACAACCAATTCATCCCGCTTGTTTCTTCCAAAGCCATAAAATCCTACTTTTGTCCGCTTCAACTATGCCGGGCTCTTTAGGAAGCCTTCATGCTTGGGACTGGAGATTTGCTCTGTCCATTTTTCTGAGCAGCAGCCTTCTGCAGTATTGTTAGCTCGAGTTCATTAAATGAGTATGTTTCTGATGACTTACCTGCTGTTCAATCATCCTGCGTCCAACATCAATGGTTTCATTCATGCCTCGTTGACGTTGCCAGAACCTATATCCTCTATTAGTGACCACACATGATCGGAATGAGTTCAAGTCCACTCACATCTCCTCTGGAGTTCCGTGACCTCGAATAGATGTTTGACGGGCCTCCTCTTCCAGAGCTGCGCGAGTGATCTTCTCGCTGTTGTCAATGCCAGGAACAGAAGCCTTCTCGGATGCACCTTGTCCAATGTTTTCCTCGAGTAGCTTTCTCTTCGTCATGAATCGCTCTCTGCGTTCTTTCTGCTCACCAGGGCTGTCGAGCTTGCTGAGCACATATCGCACTGCCAGCTGGACAACCAGATAGAAGTGTTCGGCAAGGAGAATGCTCAGAAGCAGACCCCAAGCTTTCAAGGGTGATGGCGTGCCGTGAACTCCATGACCTCGAGCACCACTGCACAGGTACACAATAGCAGCGCTGGTGATGCTGCCGAGCCAGGAGAGGAAGCTGAGAGCAGTCAACCAGGGGCCGATAGAATCCGTCCTCCAGGGAATCGGACGTCGGCTGCTGATGGCGATCTTGAGAGCGTCTGATCTCAATTCAACCCAGTTGTTGACAAGATAGCAGCAAGCTGCCAACGGCCAAGCAACCGAGAACATGGCAACATAACCTATGCACTTGTCAGATATTCGGTTTCACAAGAGTTTGCCAACGTCAGCTTACCGAACTGCATAACCATCTCGCGGTAGTCTCCCGAGACATCGTACACCTCGAGTGTGCACTCCTTACGCACACGCTCGAGAAACTCGGCCTCTTCCTCGTGATCATCCTGAATCTTGGGCTTAGACTTGAGCTCCTTGGCCTTCTGAAACACCTCTCGCTTGATGTAGGGGACGACAACTTCGGTGGCAAAGTTGACAACCTGGGCTGTAACGGTAAAGTAAAACATCTGGTTGCTGATTCGAGCAGGGTTGATCTGGAAGTTTTGTGTTGGCAGTTCCTTGTCGCTGAAAGTGACAACCTGAGCCGTCTTTCTCCAAAACTCCAGGAATGGGACCAGAACATGACCAAAAGGAATGTAGACGAAGGCTGTGAAGAAGAGAGCCATGTACGAGGTCATAAAGTTGAGAACAAACTGCTTCTGAATGAGAGCAGCGTCGTGGGCTGTTGATGTTAGTAAATATCGTGGTTGAGAATACAAGTGGTTACATACCATCAACCGTGGCATAGTTCTCCATAGAGTTTAGTTTCTCTGCAGCACTCATAAGCAAGCTGGAGATAGTCGGGGTGCCAAGAACGAGGAAAACAGTAGGCAAGAAGGCCTAAATATGTGTTAGTTATGCTGACGCAAAACAATGGTAACTGTCCTTACCAGGTACTGCTTGCCGGGTCCAGTGTAAACTTCGTTGATAAAGACCTCGAGAGAGTTGCAGGTGACGATCAGAGCACCCAAAGCCATTACGGCAGCCAATGCAAAGGGGATTTGGAGCAACTGAGTCTTGATGCGCTTCATAGGCTCGTAAACCTTGACGGCCTCCCCAGTAACAGGGTCTTCAGCTTCACGATCCCATTCAAACTCGGGTCTTGCCTGCTGAATACTGGATACTCCACGGACACCCCATTGCACAGCCAAGTCGATCTCCTTCTTCTTCCAGTACTCGAAGAAGACAACGGACCAGAGACCGCAGAGCAAGGCATAGAGAAATGAGAATTGGCCAAGCAGAAGCCATGAGACAAAGCCGAAACCAGCAGGGAAGACGAGGAAGCGGAAGTAGGATCGGAGGAAGGCGAAGTAAAAGGCTACGCTCTCGCCAAACTTGTCTCGAATCTCGTCGATATCGGCTTGTTCCAGAGTAGACTTGCTGCTCCATTTTTTTATCCATTGCTTGTTAAAGTTGTGGCTGTGTAAAGGAAATACAGAGTCAACGTATTTCCAGTTCGAGTTGGTTGTAATTCCGGCGCCGCCTTCGTCGCGTGGTTTAGTGATCATAAGGTAGATCAAGCGCAGCCGCTCAGCTTCGACAACGGGCTCATCTTCCAGAGCTTGGTTAACATCGCTATGGGGAGCTGAGACTCGGACACCGTGGAGCCAGTCTCCGAGACGGGCACGGTAGACCTGCTTTGCGAAGAGATCGGGAGAGGCAATCTTGACGAAGACGAGGAGGGAATCGCTGTCGCCATGGCGGACTTCGGTGGCTAGGCCGACAGTTGTGAGGGCTTGAATGAGTTGGACGAAGCCTGCTTCGGCTTCGGCGCGTTCTGTCGTCGAGTTAGAATGTATGTGGGCCGTTGGGCTTGAACATCGAGGGTTTACCTGAGGGAGGAACCTTGTAATGGATAACAAAGTCGACACTGCATCGGTTAGACATGATAATGGGTTTAGAAGCAATTTGGTGCTCACCCGAAGTTACTGGTCTGGGACTTGTCACCGGACTGGCCGTACAGGTCCTTTAGGTTGGACATGTTTGGCAGAGTTTGATGGTGTAGTTGAAGCGCTACTTGGCGATTGAGCAGGGGAAGATGGTACTACAAAGCAGAGGTGGAAGAGGGGAAAGAAGAAGAGGGAGAGGTAGTTAGAATATGTTATCAACACTGAAATAAGACAAGACAGGACAAGAGCAAAACAGGGATAAATGTATTGAGCAATCCAATTAGGTTGGGTCGATGACGATGTGGACAAGAATGGATGTTGGAGAAACAAGCTTTAGCTGCAGCTCGTCCAAGCAAGCCAAGCTATGGACCTAAGCCATGGAAGCACTCCAGCTGAGGGAAGCTTCAGCTTGCGGGAGCTTGAGCTTTCGGTTTTCAGGGCTCTAGTGGGGGAGTTTTAGGGAGCGACGTCACCATTAATTCAACTTGGTTGATACCTAGACATGGTCTGTGCGTGGATCTCAATGTCTGTGTATTCGATTCAGGGGACATCCATGCATTTTACTATAAATAAGAATTTTAAATCCATCGTATATCTATGAAGTGCTGATAGATTCTACTTCTAAAACTTAAGTTGTTGATCTATTCCGTAGGTTCAAGAAAGACATGTGAGCAAGGTTGCAACTGAAGCTTGGAGCATACCAGTGGCTTTCACATGCCAAATCGTCATCAGCAAGTTGAATAACCAGGTCGTCAGAATTGAGACTGCACATGAATTGATACATGTACAATTTCATTAACTACTTTGATTCTCTCATGCTTAATCAGTTACTAAGAATAAATCTGAATTATCTTCTTTAATATTGTAATTATAAAATATGATACTCTAACCCAAGGTATCTAGGCCTATGGCGTGCATGGATGATGGTTGTTGTCAAGTTAGCGTCACTGCGGGGCCGTTTATAGCGGATAGACAGACGGGACGGACACTGCTTTCGTCATGATTGCTCACTCCACTAACATCCATCCAATCCGTCCATCCATTCCATTTCATTCTCACGTCCAGCTGTGGTTATCGCTATAGCTACCTAGAGCTACTACTCTAACCCAACCACATAACTCTCCACCTAAACAAAAGGCACGGGATCGAGTTTAATCTAGTTCTGTTCAATTGAGTCTCATCTCATACCATGGGTCTCCTCTCCTATGTAGGCCTTCGGCGCCGCAATCAATGGGAGCCCATGACTCTCATCGATCACTTCATCTCGTCTCCTCTAACATACATCGCCTACTTATTCTACCATATTGTCCTTCTTCTCCGCGGCCGTCCTTTTCTTCCGCCTCGCAATAAGCCTGCTATTCGCGTTGTCTGCATCTCCGACACGCATGATCTCAGAGTCGACATTCCCAGGGGTGATATTCTCATTCATGCAGGCGATCTCACAGATGGCGGCACCGTATCAGATATTCAGAAGCAGCTCGACTGGCTCAAGGAACAGCCTCACCCCATCAAAGTTGTCGTTGCGGGTAACCACGATAGCTGGTTCGATCAGAAGAGTCGCCCTGAAGAGGATGCGCGCTCAGGTGCCAAGCCTAACATGGATGGTCTGATTTATCTTGAGAGCGGTTTGACTGTGCAAAAGGTCAAAGGTCGAACAGTCAACATCTTTGGTGTGCCTGATATCCCAGAAATCGGCCCTAAAGAGTTTGCGTGAGTATCGGCTTACCCGGTCAAAGTAACGAAACTAATGATACATGCTTCTAGTTTTCAGTATGCTACAGACAACCATCCCTGGTTGAGCAAGGTGCCGCCTCAGACTGACATCCTCGTCACTCATTGTCCTCCGGTAAGACCCTGAATACCCTTCTCATTTTAAGATCCCTGCAACTTACACAAAGCCAGAAATATCATCTCGACCTTGGTCTAGGCGACAGCAATCTCCTCCGTGAAGTCTGGCGTGTGAAGCCTCGCCTTCATGTCTTTGGTCACGTTCATTGCGCCTATGGCAAAGAACCTGTCTTTTTCGATAACTTCCAACAGACATACGAGCGCATCATGTCACGGCCCCGTCGTGGTCCCATTCTAGATTTCATCCCCAATGAGGCTTGGCTTGATTATCTACGCTTCCTCGCTCAAGGAATTCATGCTGTGGCTTGGAAGTGGATCATGTCGGGGCCTGGAAGTAATAATGGTAGCTTGATGGTTAACGCTGCCCAGATGAAAGGAAACTCAGGCAAGGTTAAGAGTAGGGCCGTTGTCGTTGAGATTTGAAAGACTCATTATATATATGCACATATATGTCTACGAACTTGTCCATTTTCCTGAACTGACAAAGCACATCCCTAAAGGTAGAAGACAAACAATTGAAATATGATCTCGTGGTATTATATCGTATTAAGCTATAATAAATCGCAACAAGGACAAAAGAAATATTGACGACACATAAAATAGTATCCCTACCAAGCCCCAACCGGCTTTGTCTATATTTTTAGGTATCCCGTGTTCCCATTATTAAATCCTCATAAAAAGAAGAAGAAGAAAGAAGAATTATGCAAAGTGTTTTAACCCCAAGCCGACCCCTTTTACAGCGTCAAGGCCAGAATTGCCATCGCCACGATGGCAAAGTAAACAAACACATCATCTCTTCTCGATGATGCTGCAGATACAGCAAACGGCTCACTAGGTACGCCAGGTGTTGGTGTAGCAATAGTGACGGGTGTGTTTGGTTGCCCAGGGGATGGGATAGGCAAGATGCCCATTTGTCCATCAGAGTCAGAAACAGTGATAACAACTGTTCGTCGAGCCGTCCTAGTCACAGTAGAGACCGAGTCTGTAGAGGTACCATATGTGACGAGTTGAGTTGTCAAGTATGTTATCACGACAGTCGTGACCTCAGGAGACTCTCCGCCTTCTGCACCGCTACCCATTCCGTTCGGCACAACAGGGAGGATAGTAGAGTTACGCGGAGGCTGTTCTGGACTGCCTCCGTACGATGTAACCGCCTCGGCAGCAGCGTTCTCGGTCTGCTGTGCTTGTTCTGTGCTTGCGCCAGGGACAGTGACGGTAACAGAGACGGGAACGGTCAGCGTGACGGTGTCCTCGCCATTGGGACCACAGCCATCACAATCGACGACCTTCGTCTCCATCGGTGGCTTGATCAGCTCAGGGGTCTCGCAGTAATCACACTTCTCATACGACATGGTGATAATGCCCTGTTGGGGAACAAGTGACCCGGGGTTTGAGGGCATGACGGTAAAGTATGTGATCGTGCTTAGGACTAGCTCTTGGTTAGAATCGGCAGCAGACTGGGTAGCTCCAAGAACTAGACCACCAGATGCAGTGCCAATAATCACAACTGGAGTAGTATCCTGGTCGTCAGATAGAACTACACCAGCAGCACTGGACATGATAGAGTTACGATCGCTATCCGTCCCATCTTGGTCGTCTGAGCTATCTTGTTCATCTGAGGTCCCCTGGGCACTTGACCCTGAAGTCGAAGCCGATCCAGCAAGAGATGCGTCAATGTCTTCAATTGAAACAGGAAGACTCTCTGAGTCGTTAGACTTTGAGCCTCTTTGACTGGCATTGCCATCTGAGGCATTAGAATCGTCAGGATCATCAGTAGTCGAGCCTCCTTGAGTACCGTGGTCATTTGAGGCAGTGGAATCAGTCGCTGAGTCTCCTTGGCTGGCACTGCCATTAGAGGCCGTAGGATCCTCTGATCCATCAGTATTTGTGCCTTCTTGACCGAGCTTGTCATCCGAGTCACCAGAGGCATCTTGACTGTCGTTATCGTCAGAGGCTGCATGGCTCTCTGATTCATCGGTGGCCGAGTCTCCTTGGCTGTCGCCGTTATCAGTGGAAGTATCATTAGTATCAGGTCCCATAGCAGGAGGGACTTCTGGTTGTTCAACATCAGAAATATCGGCATAAACTGTCAGGAGAATGTTGCTGGGTGCGTCCCGGCGCAGAGGAGTGGCTCGTCTGAACCTAGTTCTGGTGTTCTGAGTGGTCATTCCACCACAGAACTGAGCATCGTCTCCAGGGCAAGGACGATTACACGAGGTCTCGTTACGGATGGCAAGGGTATCGCCATCAAGGACAGATGCACAATAACAGGTTCTATCAGGGATATCAGTCGTTATGACTTTTTCACACTTTCATGGAATCACTCACCCTTCAAAAAGACCAATGTATGTCAGTCCATTACAGGCATTAACGCATCGCTCGATAGTCATATCGTCACTATCGTCGGCCAAGTCGAAAGTCTGGAAACCACTCTGCGAGCGAAAGCAGCCAAGGTACGAGTAATCGCCAATCTGAGACGGGTTGGCCGATTTACCACCAGTAGCAACGGGAAGGGGCGTGACGGTTGGAGTGTCGGTGCCAGAGCCGGGAATAGTAACCAAGACTGACGAGATGCCTGTCATTGTCAATGTGGTCGTAGTCGTTGGTTCCTCTGACTGTGTAGTCTTTTCCTTGCGGTCGGTACGGGTGTTGATGGTGCTGTTGCCGGAGAAATTCGTGCTTGGGAACACAGGCCTTCCTGACATTGGGGTATTGGTGGCTGACTCTCCTGGAACAATAACATCTGAAGCCTGTGTAGATGCCTCACTGGCAGATGATGGAAGGACAGGCGGGATGCTTCCTCCAAGACGTGTGTAGACGTCAATATAGCTAACATCGAAGTACGCCTCCTTAAAAGCAGTAGGGTTGTTCGCAACATACTCACGACAAGTCGGTGCAAGAGCTGTGCAGACTTCGGAGTTTGTCCAAGTGCCTTCACCGTAGTCGCCGCAAAAATTCTAGACAAATTAGTTAGCAAGTTGCTGTTGGAACGAAACGATTTATCGCTTACGATATTCAGAACAAGCTTCATGTCGCTGAAATACTTATCGACATTACACTTGGCGCCACCAAACAGGCTCTGAGGCAACCCCCATTTCCTAGGATCGGGTTGCTTGGCCTCGATATCAGCCGGGATTGCTCCTCGTGAGAAGTGCCAGATCGAAATATATTCCGAGTCCCATTCCATGGCGTATACACCGCCACCAACGGCGTTGAAGCCATCACCGTATGAGGATGTGTCACTCTGAGGAGGGTTGAAACCGCATCCAACGTTGTTCGTCCCAACACCGCAGTCCAAGTTGCGGCGTATGCCGGAGAAGAGGTTTGAGTCCGCAGGATCAAGCATACAGCCCTCAGCTGTATGTGCAGACATGATGTTAGTGTAGGCAAGGTTGGCACCCTCGAGAATATCGATCTCGCCACCCATGGGCCAATTACTTCCATAAGCCCAAACTGAGTTCATCATGTTAGTCCATGTTCCCAAACCTGGAGCAAAGGGTTGGTTGGCACATACAAGCTGGCCAGGTACCGCATTGCGAAATGGGCATGTGTTGAAAATCTGCAATGAACAAGCCATATTGGTAGGATTCTTTGCTCTCGAGTCGAATGCTTGGCCGTCCTTCATCCAAACCATACTTGCGACGAGAATCAGGTCTCAGTTGCACAGTTTCACTGAAGGGATCAACAGAGTATAGCCCATTTTTGAAGGCACCTGTGAAGTCTTGATATCTATGCTGTTGTTAGTAACAAGTCAATGTGACTCTGAGCTGAACAATCTCACTGTACGAATCCTTTCGAAAGATCAGTGCCGTTAAACCACTCGAAGCCAGAGAGAAGAGACTCTCCAATGAAGGAGGTAGTCAGTGAATACGCCATCACGAAGCACAAAGACAGTGAGACGGGATAAGAACAAGAGTTGAGAAGTTGTCAGAAGAGGATGAGTCGTTTCATCTTTGACAACCGCGGGCAGCACTGCATCTTTAATTATTTTGCGGTCTATTACCTGACACGGCGAACACCACCCGCAAATGGAATTCAGTAGTGGTTGGAAAACAACTGAAAGCATACGACTTCGCAGTAGACAAGAAGTCGTGACGCTATTCTAAGACACCATGAGGTTCTTGAACAAGCCAATAGTATTGTAAAGGGTCTGCTATAGAGAATGCAATGCTTTGAATTAGCTCGTCATTATAGCCATGGCCATGTCGTCAATCGCTACAGAAAAGTCAAGGTCGACCTCTTCGTGCGCCATCTTATACATTCCATTTCATTCACCCTCTGTCCCAGGGTGTGGCTGGCTTCTGGATCGCCTCAAAACGTCGTAAATCAATGTGAGACACCAAGCGGTTGGCGTCAATGATAGCGCGTGGATGCAGGTACAGCAAACGTTTAATGAAACAGCAAGACACGAGTGCATTCCAGAACCGAGAGATGTGATTCCGATATCATCCCGCATCGAGAAATGGTCATGTTGCTTGAATTAAAAAAGGGTGAGACATCCAAGACACCCTGGGTATCGAACATTGCGCGCCGACAAAACTCGAAGAAACAATCTCCTTTGCGACGCATGCAGTGCAGTATTGTACAATAAATGTCGTTTTCTCTATACCATTATCCGCCTTAGGCCTTCGGTTCCGCCAAGAACCCTTCTTCCTGTGACTGCGCACCTCCCTTGGCCACTCTCCCACTTGCCCTCGTGCGTCTCCATAAAATCCTCCTGTTTCTGATGTTGACCCTCGATCCATTTGTGGATACACGTATAGCAATAAACCACACCGGTTTGGCAGGCTGTTGGAGTGACTATCTCATCGATACAGATAGGACACAATGCTGAGTTGCTGGGAAAGGGAACAGTGTAGACAGGGAGCAACGAGGGAGTGGCGATGGGTGCATCCTCGGCTGAAGGGGTCGCGTCTCCCTCTTCATTAGATTCTTCCTTGTTCTCTTTCTTCTTCTTCTCGGACCCTCCCTTGCCATCTGCCGATATCACGGGCGGGGGTAAATCAACGCTCTCTGTCGCTTTTCTTGAAAGTTGCTTTGCGAAATCTGACTGGTACCACCACTCTAGAAACTTGAGCGCAAAGATACTTGTCGGTAGCAAAATCGACAAGCTTGACAAAACGCGAGGGCCCATTTCGCGGGGGTTCAACAAGGATCGCCATCCCGGTGTGTGTCCTGTCTCGGGTGTCTGCGTCAAGGCTTCGATCGCCTTGTAGTCGGCTCCTGACATCCTTCGTATACGTGTTCCTATTAGCCACAGAAGAGGGTTGTGATATTTGCTTCCGTCGAACAGGTACGCTACGTTGAAGGCAAGCATGGCAAAGTAATAGGCCGCATTAACGCTTGGGTATATGTTCCTCAAGAACCATCGGTAATAGTGTAGGAATCGGTCGCGAAGCGTTGGGTTGTCTGGCATTCGCGTGTATGCCGCGCCGAGAAGCGCTCTTGGCGCATTCACCTCGTAGCTCTCGTCCAGCTTTCGCTTCAGGTAGGGGATGCCGACAATTACAAGCAAGTTCTTCCACACGTCTCTAGTTGTGAGTTTTAGGGTTTCACGGACAATGTCAGGCGATGACATGCTCGCGCGCGGAACTTCGGCATGGAGGCCCTTTTCGCGCTTGAGACCATAGAAGTGTTCTGTGAAGGAGCCGCCTCTTGTGCGCAAGTAGTGACGCTCAACGAGCAGCATAACTCCAGCATATATCTCATCGAACGAATTTAGTATTCTAAGAAGATATCGTGGGTGTCGATGGGTCGCGATGGTGAGGAGGTAGCGGAGGGTTGGCGGGAGAAGGGCGTTGAGCTGTTGCTCAGAAAGAACCTCGAAGAGCGAAGGCTTCTGCTCGTCAAAGGTGCCCCTGAGGGCTGTGACAAACTCCATTATGTCTGTCGCTATAGGAAGAGAAGTTAAGATTAGATGAATTAAGAAGTATAATTGATGGCGACAAATGCAGAGACAATTAGAGGACGGAAGTTGAAGAAGGAGACCGATCTGGAGTGGAGTTCAATTTGTTAGTGACCCCAGATTATTTGCGATAATGCTTGTGACGTCGGATTGGTTCTCCGAACTGCCTTCCATGCCTCGGCTTCTGGGGTAATTCAACTAAACTTGACTGAAAAGGGTAATAACCAGCAACTTGACCGCGAACCGAGGTACTAGATATACCTATCTCTATCTCTGTATCAATAATAAATCTTCAGATTAACGCGTCTCCTTAAATTGCTTGTACTTCGGCATTTTATTCCTTTCTGTTGCCTACCGCCTATTAATACACTCCACATACAACATGTCTGAATCCAGTAATCCCGAAGACAAGATCAGGGCCTGGCTTCAACTCACAATCAACGAGAGCGGTCATTCTAAGCAAGGAGTGAGTATTTACTCTTTTGCCGACAGATTCCATCTTTCTAATATTGAACTAAATCTAGGATTGGATGAACACCCTCGTTCCTCACCTTGAACTCGTCTCCAGCAACGCTGAGGGCCCTCATCCATCTTGTGTATTCTCATATACAGTTCAGCCCGACAATTGCAACCGGTTGCAAAACCTTCACGGTGGCTGCGCAGCTACGCTCTTTGACTGGTGCACGACGTTACCTATCGCTTTGGTGAACAAGCCCGGCTTCTGGCAACATTTAGGTGTGAGCCGAACACTCAACGTTACCTACATGCGACCTGTTCCCGTTGGGACTGAGATACTCATCGAGTGTACCATTACTCAGATTGGGCGGAAACTGGCGACCCTGCATGGAACAATGAGGAGGAGAGAGGACAACTTACTGCTGGCGACAGCCGAGCATGGCAAAGTTAACATTGATGCCGATATTGCCAAGATGTAGGCGCGCAATTAGATGGGGTGATTTAGAAGACAGCGGCAAGGTTTTATAGATTATAGTCAAATTACTGCATTGAGTTTTCTGTTTATTTATTCTCATACCAAACTGACGAGGTTTACAGTGATCATCGAGTGGTGTTACGGCTTGTGTTTTTAGTGCTATTGTGAATCACTCCTCTGTTTTACAACGTCGTCTCGAATGATTATCCAGATAAAATCAACTATTAAAAGAAAGATAATAGCAATTCCACCATTGACCTTTATTCAAAGTTCGTTGCAACGGTGACTAGGCAGTAAGTTGTCGCCTTTATATTGATGGTGATGATGATGCAGGGTAAGTCCCTACTAAGGCAACGCTCTTAGCGGACATTTGGACCCCACCCAAACTTAACTCCGACGCTCAATGCCAGTTCCGTCTCAGTGCAACAGGAAGGAAGGACCTACTTACTGACCGACCAACTGTTAATAAGCTTCGGCCTTCCATATCGTCATTAATAGCAGCAGCCTTACTTCTTGAACCATCTCAAACTCATCGGAAACAAACCACACCAAAAGTTCAAGACCAAATAATGGATCAAACAACTGTTAGTCAACCAATTCTGCAGCTTCCGACCGAGATATTGCATCATATACTGCAATGGGTCGAGCCAGCCGACTTGATCAGAATACCCCGTGTCTGTTCAGCCTTCAGGAACATAACCAACTCCAAGAAGCTCTATCGTGATGTCTACTTGAACCAACTGGTATGCATTTGGTTTACTGCAAAGACATGAGGCGAGTGCTAACCGTCCAGGATGAGCCAAACGACCCCAAGCTGGACTACGAGAAAGAGATTCGGAATTTGGTCAAACTAGAAAGAATATGTACCAGTGAGGAGGCGTACAAGCAGGTGAGATGAGACTGAGATGGAAAGAATCAATCACCTCACTCCAAACTTCGCCCGCGAGCTATACTGATAAGTATTCAGAAATCGGAACTTGATTTTGTTCACGATACTGTTACTCGCCTTCTCAAAAATGCTTCGCCATCTCCAGACGACACAACCACATTTTCTAAGACACAGGCACCATCACGTAACGCAGCTCTTCTCCAACGTATGTTCAGCAAAGATGAGACAGTAGAGGCTTTTCTCCAGGGCTCATCTCTTTTCAATCGTCTACGAGATGAAGTCCGCCAAGTCAACAGAGATGTCACTCCTGCGCCAACCTCAACCGGCCATGCTCATCGTGCACTCCAGCGAAAGAGCGCCCACCTTCACTGCCTGTACTCAAAACCTATCCTCAATGTCGGCCGGCTTCGGTCTACCAGGACATATCCTTATGCATGCTCCAAGGTTTATGATTTACGCGAGTATACTGATCGGTCTGGCTGGGGCCCATTCATGAACGACGGGTCGTTCAATGTCGACTGGGAAAAAGTCGAGGCCATTCTCATCGTTCTAGGTCACAACATTGGCACTAGACGCCGTGTGGCACGCATATTCGGCGAGATTTGGGACAGTCCATTTTCGGGATCATTCTCTAACAGTTTTATGGCCCCTCCACCTCGCGATATAACCTCACTTGAGGCCCGGGACCCCTATAACGTCACAGGCACATGGTACCGCGTTCGTTTACCCCCAATATCAAGCAGCCGGCGTGGTATCCAGGCTAACAGACAAGGTTTCAGATTGTTTGCTTTCTTGACTATAGCGACTTCTTCGCCTTCAACTTTGGTGATCGTGATCTCATCGCACCTGATGCACCACGACACACACTCGATGTGGGTGAAGCGACCCGTCTCATTATGATGCGTATCAACGTCACGTCAATAGAGAAACCAGGACCTGAAGACGGACAGGACCTACCCGTGGTCCACTTTCGAGGCGTAACTCGTTCTTTAGATGATTCCTTTGACAACAATGCAAACTCCGACATTCGAGGTAAGACGAATCCCGTTACCCAGGGGCACACTTGGAATGTACACGCAAGGCTAACATGGCACCTTCGACGTTAAAGGTACCGCTCGTTTAACTAAAGAAGGTGAAGTGAGATGGACGACCTTTTCGGTATTCCACGGTATCGAGCGTTGGCGCAGTGAAGGCATCCAAATCGGAGGCGTGCGCTCCGCTCGCGGCGTTGTGGGAAACTGGTTCGACCGGTACGAACTCAGACATTTCATCTTAGCAAACCACTAACCGTGATTTTAGTGACTACGACGTTCACGGGCCCGCCGGACCTACAGCATTTTGGAAGGGTGCTACGCTTGAGCAAGTTGAAAGCATGGAGGACGATTTGCTACCCAATGACTTCTTTCTACCGTATGGTACACTTATCGACATAGACTCCGAGACAGACCCAGAAGGAGACATGCCATATAGCGGCGAGGATAATGACGAGGAAGACGAAGATGAGGAGATGGCGGGAATGGCAGTGGAAGAGGAGCTCTCGGCTCTAATTCAGGATGCGAGCCTACCTCTGGATAATAGCATTAACAGTCAGGGGCTGAATTAGGGGTTGTTTTAGCAAATGCTCTCAAGTTGGGTATGAATACTCTTTTTTCTTTCTTTTCAGATAGATTGATGCGACAATTACGAACGATTCAAGGTTTAATTTGCTCAAACTATCGCCCCATTACACGAGCGCCGCACCTGTATCCTTGGAGGAGAACACATAGGGGTAGTCTGGTCGAGCACCAGACTTGGCTGTAATAGTCTTAAAGGTGGCACGCATACTCTATCGTACCAACGGGAAGTTGAGAACCACATCAGAGCGATAGATCAATGTCTATTGTGTAGTTGGATGAAATAAATCTCTGATTCTTGGAGAAATATCATGCCTTAACAAGCTGCTTCTCCGCGAACAACAGCTTGTCATTGTCACAATCATCACGAAACACACCACCTAAGCGCTGCAAAACACTTGACCACAAATACCTGCCGTGCAACGAGAAACAACACTCAAACCTTCCAAAAGCATGCTTTTATCCCATCTTCGGCTCGGTGAGTTAATGCTACCCCAAACAATCGTCCCGGAACCCGATGGCGGATAGCGACATGAATAGACAACCTTGATAAACTACTTTATAGCAGCTTTCCTTTTTGTGCTTCGCCTCTCTGATTAGATTCGGTAATTGTCAGATATAAATGAAGATTGTACGCAGCCTGGTTCTCTGCCGTGCGCAAATTGGCCGTCAACAACAAACCGCCCCCTGTTTGTGGGCATGCTCATGAATTCTCGCACATCAGCTACTCCCCGTGAGCACAGAGAATCAGTCGCATGAGATGGCCAGAGGAGTATAAAGCTGGACTGGAATTCTTCTAGTTCCAGATCCTTGACATACAAGGTCTATACTATACCTACTATACACCTAGCAATCCGCCCCGACAACGCACGCGCACAACACGACCGACACAAAACGATCCAAGATCCGCGTGCCAAAATGAAAATCTCCAAGAAACAGAGGTTAATATTCACGATTTGCATATCGTTCTCTTTCTTTACCGCTGAGCTATCGGGTCAGTTTCCCCCCCGGACCTCCCCTAGAAGCGTGTATTGACATAGATGCAGTTGGCTTCTACACTCATTCCATCGCACTCATCGCCGACGCCTTTCACTACGTACGCACACTCCCCCTGAATATACCATCACTACAAATCTAACACATAATAGCTTAGCGACCTTATCGGAATAGTCGTCGCCCTAGTCGCGCTGGTGGTGAGTTGGTGTGCTTCGACACAAATGTCCTAGTCGTTGACCAAGATAGTTGCAAGATCGATCCAAACCAGCACCGCAACAGTCCACATACGGTTGGCAAAGAGCAACGATATTAGGTGCCTTTTTCAACGGTGTTTTCCTCCTGGCGCTGGGCGTCAGCATCTTAGTACAGGCCGTCGAAAGATTTGTGAGCATCGCTCGCGATGGTAAGTCCTTGAGCGAGTACTTGACCCGTTGACCCAGATACTGATAGTATTTTGAGACGTACACGTCCAGGAGCCAAAATGGATTCTGATAGTCGGTAGCGCCGGCCTAGCTCTCAACATTCTGGTCCTTTCTTTCCTTCACGGTGAGAGATAATCACTCTACTCTATGTTTGTTACTGTGTCGTTTACTTGTTACTTTAGAACATGATCATGGACACGACCACCACGGTCATGAGCAACACGACCACTTCGATGGGGAACAGCATCATGATACTGATCTGACGACTCATGATACAACAAGTGCATGCGAGGCTCCTTTGACATCTGCAAGTTTGACATGACCCGTACCATATAGTTGCCATTGCTAACCATAACTTGGCAGACCACAAGCAGTCATCACGAACACAGGCACATGTCAGTGGTTATCAAGTCTCCAGGCAGAGACCTGGGAATGCTAGGCGTTTTCATTCACGTATTGGGAGATGCAGTTAACAATATTGGTGTCATCATCGCAGCGGTCATTATTTGGAAGGCTGAAGGACAAGGAAGATACTATGCTGACCCTGCAGTCGGAGTCTTTATCTCACTTATGATTCTTGCTTCGGCCGTACCACTCGTCAAAAACAGCGGCGCCATTCTACTACAAACTGCACCAAGGGGCCTTAACCTCGACGATATCAAGCATGACATTGAAAAGGTGATGGCGAATATCGACAAGAAGAGTTACGTCTTATAGATCCATGATCAACTAACAAGCACACAGATACCTGGGATCGAGTCGGTACACGAATTGCACATCTGGCGACTGGACCAGCGCAAATCTATCGCCTCCGCCCACATCGTCGTTGACGATAGAACCCTCGAGGGCTTTGCGGACAAGGCAAAGATCATCATGGAGTGTCTCCACGCGTACGGAGTTCACTCAGCAACACTACAGCCTGAACTCGTCGCCTCGAGCCCCGTGACCATATCTGACAGCGGTCCAGAGTCTCCAGCAACGTTGATCGACGCCAATCACGACGCACCGACAAGTCGGCGACCACGAAGAGGCGAACAAGACTGCCAATTGACTTGTGGAAGCTTGTGCGATGGGCTAAGGTGTTGCACGTCTATATGAAGACCCCGTGATCAGTGATCAGCGGTGTCGACGTCGCCTGCCATTTCGTTTTAGATCTGAGTGATCAACGGGGGATGAGGCGACGCCAATAGAGGGGTCCAAGAGGGGTCAAACTGTGATAAGTTGACCGAAAGTTTGAATTTGATATTCCCATCACTCCGCCACGCTAAGCAAGAAGGGAGATCCCTGGAAGAAGCTACGCCAGCGAGTTGTGATGCAAATTTTTGCCGCCGTCTAGGTAAGGCGTTGACAGTCAGTCAATGACTAGGTAGCTAGGCAACCATAGTCTTCGAGAACAATCATTAGTTTGCACAACTAGCGGGTGAAGCCGGAGGCGTTGATGAAGCTGTAACATATGCCTCAAAAACGGGGTGCTTTGAGTTGCGAGTTGAGCGGGGTTGACTCTTTGTAGACGGTTCTTATGATACAAACCTCAAGCAATGAAGTAAGCTCACTGCCACTACAGTGTTACATACATGTATGCTACCGTCAGCCACAACCACATGTCATTGATGAAGAAACTGCAGTGCATGTTCCGGTGTATTCCCAAAGGATTGGACCCTTGACACTTGACAGTCAGCCTCATGATGGGATGTGCAACTGGTGCAATTCAGTGGCACCATTCGACTTGGACCCTTGAATATGAGACGAGGATGCTAACCCCGGAAAGGAAAAGCCTGGAGGGGTCACGCATTAACAGATCTGAGGCCTACCACGACCTAAAACGTTGGACTGGATAATAGTGATGGAAAAGCTAAGATGACCATGCCACAGAGTGGTAAACATGGAGCGCGGTAAACGAGGGGCTTAGCGTTGCGTCGAGAACAGGCAGCCAAATTAGCATGTACATGTAAGTATGTACATCTACTTGTAGACTTGTATGTACTTAGGAAATGATGATGATGATGATGGGTGGCTTCGCTGTCACAAGTCAGCTGTTCATTTCAGTGAGACGGCCAAGGGACGGCCCGCCCATGACTACCTGCCTAGTCAGCCCAGTCCAATGACAGCAGAAAAGTGATATAATACAAGACGAGTGTTTTGAAGTAATATTTGTCGATGAAGCATTTATAATACAGCACTGGGTGGCTGAATCTCACTGTGCCATGTGATCAGACACGGTGAATCAGTCTGGCAGCACACACAGTATAGCATGGCATAGCATACCGTATGTAGCAGGTGTTTCTTATCTCCCTCTCCTATCTTATATGTCTGCTACTCGAAATCGCTGATCCTGCAACTGCAACGCGAGTCTGGGTGTGGAGGAGCTGATCAAATTCCGATCGAGTGCCACCATCCTTACCCTACCGTAACCCGGCGAATGCAAATGCAAATGCAAATCCGAGACGATGATCCGAATGCAGTCTTGGGCCTGGGCTTGACCTTGCCCTGGTCTTCCCTCGGCCTTTGGATTCCCAAGCAGTCGGAGGAAGAAGATATAACAGGGATTCTGGTTGGACAAGGTAAAAAGGACCCCTCGACCAAAGATGTGATTGTGACCTGTAACAAGAGCAAGGATTGTTAAGCAGAAAAGGCTCATGCGGACCGCTCCATGCGCGCGTGCCCGGAAAAAAAGGATATTTTTTTTTCACTCACACACAAAAGGCCTACAAGGGTCTATGTGAAGCAATTCTTAGTGATGCATCGGTTGGCTAACGTGGGTAATTCGGAGTCGTCTTTTGCATCGGCAAATGGTTAGCATTGTGGGACAAGTGCGGGTTAGGGCGGGTTGGCAAAGTGGCACTTGTTACTTGCGAGGACCCTTGCTTTGTTTTTCTGCAGCTCATATGTTACAGCAGAGAGGCTAATGACATGAGATGGATAGTTGAGGCTATAGAAGAACGGATGAGTGAATAAACCTCGGGCGGTGAGATGAGGCTTTGGAGTGAGAAGAATCAAAGGACGGCGAATGTGAGAAGGTGGAGATTGTGGAGGTTTCATACTACACGTGATGAACGCCATAAACTAGAATGGAATTCAAGAGGAAGTCGCAACCACCTTTGAAGAGTTTAGAAAATGATATATCAAATTTAATGTTTTTTGAACAGAGACTATATGACGCTGCGAGACAATGGTATCTGGAGAGATATAGTTAAGGAGAGAGTTGACGAAGCAACCTGATACTCGAGGGAGAACAAAAGACTGCTAAGTATGATATAAATCACCAGCCACGATCGTCAGTCTACTTAAAAATATAGCTATTCGCATTGGGGTTAGCTATAAGCATACCTACCTACGTAGCCGATGGATCATCCAGACCGGCATTTACATCTAGTAGCAGATATGGACACAGGCACGGACACAGACATGGACATATAGGCCATAACATTGTTTGCGTTAGTTAGTAAGTGGGCTAAAGGTATCTATCTATCTGCTGGCCGCATATAGGCAACCGTCTGTAGCTGCAGCCATCGAGCAGGAAGCCCAAAATGGATTGACAGCAAATCTTGTTTAGATATGCGAACAGCCCAGAAGGGATACAGCAACCGTGTTGTTTGATTGACAGCTCAGACATATATCACCTCGAACGTCATTCTCATGTATTTCGTCCATCATAGCTATCTTGAGGTTGTTGGCTATGCAATCTACCTAGAAAGCAGCTGCACGAAGCCGGAATCCGGGTAGATATCCCTCTTCACCGACAAGAAGGCGAGAGATAGGATATGCTCTTCCGGGTGCCGTACTTTGTATCAGCTCTGTACGCTCTTACTCTTACTCGGTCACGTTGATGTTTCCAGCGGAGAATAACAGATAGACAGACAACAGTCTACCTTGGTTATGTGGTTGCAATGACCCGCTTACGGGGATGAAGATCGACAGTCCAGACCTCATGTGAGTGCTGGGCTTCGCTTGGGCCTTGTCTAGGCATACCTTGACCTAATTTATTAACTTGACTTACAGCCTCGTAGCCGAGAGTTACAGCGAAAGCAATACGAGGGCATATAATAATGAGCGTCAACAAGCCATCCATTAAGAGTAAATTTGTTGAGAATGCTGTAACGCGTCATGTTCGACCTCACCGCGCTGCCATTTTCAGTGCTTGCGTGCCTGTAGATCCCTAAATGAGGGGGAGGACAGAAGCTAAAGCTCAAGGCTGGGCTGGGCAGGGTAGGTAGGTGCTTATCGCGGGGCAAAAAATTTTTTTTTTTTTTTTTTTTTTGGCGTAACAACCCGCAAGGCAACTATCCAATGGAATTGGTGGTGATTTTGAGTGGCCTCTGTTTTATTCCCTTTTGTACATATGTGCAAACAAACGGCCGCTAGGGCCGAGGCCTTATGAACACTAACTAAATAATGGTTATCCATTAGTAGGAGTGGCTAGAGGCAATATCCAAAACTGTTAAACCGAGGTAATGAGATCTTGAGCCGAAGAAGAATCCAGAATCTGCTTTACTACACACAGCTTTATTCACCAGAGTCATGAATGACATTCGGTTCCATACCTTAGTACCCAGCTATCGTTAGTCCAAAAGACCACGCGACTCTCCGCTCGCATCAACGGCATATCTTTGTGATTGCTATAGAGAAGGATCAAGGATTGACGACGGCTCATCGGGAACTTCCTTGCCCGAAAACCCCGATACGACATTTTAACGAGGGACTAAGGAATAGGCGAGTATGACTCTACAGTATCCGTTCCATATGAAATCAAGTGCCAGGTTTCTTCAGCTTTGTTGATCTCTGGTATGGCGACACGTCTTGGCGGAATGTCATCCAATGTCATGCAAGGGGGGGTTTTCTATATTTCGATATCTATCTTTCTCTCATTCAACTGGACCGTCCGTAACGAGTCAAGTTTATCACATTACAATGGAGATAGTTCATGAGCCGAGCCCGAGTTATCCGTGGGAAAGAAAAAACACTACTAATTACGTATAGTTTGCAGCATCTCTATACGACACAAGTGTGACGGAGTCGCTGGAGAGATTTCTGTTTTTCTTCTTTTCTCTTTTCTCTTTCTCTCCTATTCCTACAAATGATCTCTTCACCCAACTTACTCGTACGGCCTGCCACGGCAGTTAAAAAAGAAACTAGAAAATTAATGGGAAAGACGAAGTAAAAAGAGAGAGACGGAGAGACACAAGCTTTCTTGTCATCACACCACCAAGTTCTCTCGGAGCCGATTTTTGTTGTCCATATGCTAAAATGTAAAGTAAAGTACGTACAGCGCATACACACCCTCAAGCTGCATGTGCTGGTCTGCCTGCTGCATGTACAATAGCGTCATGCGTACGGCGCACGTTTATGAGAGCCAATGGAAGCAAAGGCTTTTTGGTAGTTTCAAGGCAAAAGGCCGATAGCGGCTCTCGATTTGCGCGCGTTGGTGATGACATCGTGATGGTGAGCAGCACCAGAAACCATCAGACTACCAAACTGAAGCATCATATATAGATGCTGACGGTGGCTTTCTTACGACCGTTGGGCTGCATACGATGCGATATGATGTGATGCTACGCGATCGATAATTAGAGCGACTCTGAAGCTTTCTTCTCATCGGCCGAGCGATGCCTTATGAACCATCCATGTTGATTTACCATCCATTAATCCCAACGTCAAGTATGTGTGTGTACCCATGGCGCTCCTTAGTCGGCCTACTGTGCTGTCGGTACCTATATACCTACGTAGCTACGCTACTCGATGCTTGACCCTGGTCGGCACGTTTAACCTCGAGACTTCACTAGACTAGCCCGCTGGATGACATGATTACTTGATTAGAGATGGGTTGAATCTCTGAGAGAGCTGTCAAGGCTGGTCTGTATGGTTGCGACAGCGTATTCGGAATTCTCTAGTATCGTGGGTTCAAGTCTTACGTTGTATGAGATGACAGTGACTACACCACTTGGTCAGGTAATGGTAGACCATTCATGACGGAGAGTTTAATGATAGGCCAGCCAAGCTTACAGATACAGGTAATATGTATGTACAATAATCTACGAGCCAAGGGAACAAGCACAAGCCATCCAAATGTCAGAGCACCTCGAGTTCCACTATCTTGACCGTCGCCATGGTATTCACTCGAGGCCCTGACCTAGACCTGGACCTGGACCTGGCCCATGACCTGGTATGTATGGACAGTTGTGATATCCCCAGAGTGCTTGGTATCAGGTTACTCGTATGCAAATGTCTTGGGTTACAGAGCACTGATAAAACAATGAGACCTGAATAATTAAAGTAGTACCTGTTGAAGCATGCAGTACGTACTTCAAATCTTGGGGGTCCCTTGGTTACCAGGAAGACCCCGGTCGGGCCCCGACGACTGTCGATTCAATGGTTGCTTTCACCGCAACTTGGGAGCCAGGATTCAAAGTAAAGGCTGCCTTCCTTTTTGTTGCATACATACAAGGCACCCGGTATTCCTCTCTAATAAGTTCATCCTGGATTCTCGCTTCTTTATTATTAACCTTTTTCTGTCAAGTCTGAAATAATATCCTCTTTGGCCTTGTTTCTTGTTCTTCCCTGTCTTGTCTAGGGACTCTGAGTCTGGTTGCAGTGGCCGAAGTGTTTCCATTCGCCTCCATCCTCGACAATCAAAGAAGGACTCCATCGTTGGGCTTCGACCCTCTTTTTTTTCTTCTTGCCCTTGCACAATTCTGTTTTGTTCTTCTACGCGCCCGTCTCTCCGACTCATACGAAGAAGCACCAGAACAGAGCAAAGTAGGAGCAGAGCCGCCGGCAGAGGAGAAAAAAGGATAATTGTTTTAGCTAAAAGGCCCGCCCTCAGCTTCAAATTGAGCCTATCAACTTGGACCAAGGCCCTTTCTGTGGAATGGAATCGCCCACCCCGAAGGCCCATTTACTGTTTAGCTGTTTAGCCACCCGCAGTGCCGCCGTCGATACTAATTAAGGACGGATGTTTCTCGTGGGTTATTACCTAACATCACCGTTTGGAGTATTGTCGCCGTTGAACTGGTATCCATTGGAGAATCTAGTTGCGGCTCTCGGCACGACTTTGACACAGTTTATCAACTTGGCTTGACTTGACTCGACTCGTTGCCTCTGCAGCAACAAGATATACGGACATAATTCATAATAATTTTGGACGGCGTTCCAACCCAACCCCAACCCAGCCCAACCCAGATCAGATCTGCTACCTAACTAAACCAAAGTTGGTGTTGGTTGATCTTGATAGAGAGAAAAAAAAAAGTCAACCTAGGCTGTTCCAGCCACACACGCCTATTACCTAGGTGCTTTAGCTTGCAAGACGTTTTATGTCTGGCATTCGCTTATCATCATTCGGCATACGAGTCTCTTATTACGCCCGCTCTCTCTAATCCAAGACTCTGGGGAAACAAAATGCAGCTCATTCCTCTGTGAGTACAGAACACGCATCAGTCAGTTGCCTCTCAGTCCAGTCTTGTCCCAGGTAGGTAAGTAATGATCCACATTTCTTCATCTGTTGTCGATTCCCCTCGGATCCAAAATCAATTCATACATGCAACACTCGCAGACACATAAAATTACCCACCCATACACATGCAATATCCACTTGACTATTCCCCATCTCATCTCAATTCTCCATCCTGGCCCCCGAACTAAGAGGTACCTGTTCTCTTGTACCCTGTGGTCCAGCCGCCACCAGCGCTAACCCTCAACCGCCACTAACGAGTACCTGGGTCAGCGGTACAGGGTGGGGATACCAGATACCCCCCCCGGGAACCGCTAATCCCAGTAAACCTCAGCGCACACACACACCCAAAACTGGGCTGCCACCCGCTCCGAGTTGGCGCCTTTTAACCTTCCTTGCCTTGCCTTGACCCGAGCATCTGGATCAACAACATCAAACCTCTGCCTTACTGCCTACATGAACTCTCGACTCAATCATTTCTTATCATCTTTTCCATACATTCATTAACACGAAACTTGCAGCAGCCACACACACAAAGCTTCATACACAGCTACAGCCACAATCTCTCCTCCCATCAGCTCTCTTCTATACGATCGTCCTTCTGCAGCTACCGACCCCCATCTCTCCTGTTGATCACACGCAAAGACCGCATATCCTCCACCCACGAACTATCAACCCCTCACACAAAGGCAAAACAACATAATAGGACAATCCTTTGGCTCTCCGCATTTCGCCCATCATTATAGCATCGCATCGCATCGTGTCGTCTCTTGTCGAAAAGCAACGCATCGTTTCGAATTCTTTCTCAGCCAACTTCAGCTCTTCCTTCTCACACTCCATCCTACTCACACCATACCACCATTGTCACCACCCTCCCGCACGCGCTGACGGCTGCCACCTTTGATTAAATTTACGACGACAAGCAAACAGAGTTTGCACCTTGGCTTTTGTCTTTGTTTCTTTGAGCTCCACGAGTGTCATTCTAGTCCCTCCTCGTCTTCTCTTCTACCCCTCAACCTGTCGACTACTCTGATTTGCTTCGTATGTAAGGCTTAAGCTCAAGCATAAACTCAAAATCTTGCTTTGCGAGCTCTCAAACTTTCACATGCCACGGGCAGTGGTGACTATGCGATCACGCCCAGCTCGAAACACTTCGCTCCCCACCTTGATTATGGCTCGCCGTCGTGATTAATATCGACGGCCGCCTCCTTTGTTAGTTCAACCTGCTGCCCAAATCCCTGAGTGCGCCTCCCGACATGCTCGGCCGGCTCTTGCACTTGGGCTCTGGCGGCCCTTCAGCCACGCCTACCCAGGCCACCACAAAGACTTCGAGGCCTGTATCCTCGCTTGAATCCGTTCAAGAGGACATTTTTACTAGAAACCTGCTTTTCCCAGACGCTCATGCCTTGTATCAACATCGCAATGATCAAGTGTTCCCTCTATCAACTACTCCTACCACCCCCGCCACCTCTACGGCAAATGCTTTCGACTATAGTGGTGATGTCGACTTGGACGTGCGCGATGTTCGCGTTATCATAATGCAGGATGCCCTGGGTCCTTCCAATGCTTCCCTACTCTTTGACAGCCACCCTGCTCCACCATTATCACCCACGGAGCGCGCGCCACCCTCTCCGGAGCTTCGTCGATCATCAGTCTCGCAGCAGCGCAAAAGCAGCCTTGGCGGTATATCACGTCCCCTCGTTATTCAACCTGAAGGTTCCCAACCTTCCCCTAGACAAGGCGCTTTTGATCGCCGAGCCTCACTACAGGGGCGCAGGGACAGCCAAGTCGAATCAGATGGACAGAAGGCATCACGTGAGTATCGTGAGGAACTTGCGACGTTCTCCGGCTGCATCTTTGGAAACTCCGAGCTGTCGTCCTACAAGGGAACATCGACCAAAGTCCATGTCGTACCAAGCGAGTCACGCCCCGCCGACCCATCCAACAGCATCGTTGGTGATGGTAGAAGCTCCATTGGACGTTCCAGTGCTCGTTCTAGTCGCCTGTCTCAATCTTTCTCCTCACAAGCCTTCTCCCCAACAAACACCACAGCTCCTACCCATACTGCTCCTCACCGCCCGACTGAGAAGAAGAAGGTTTTGATAACTCGCTTATTTCCCGTCAATCTCCATATTGATGACCCAGAATCAAGCGTTTCACCTTCGAATAACTGGTCAGACGAGAGTGCCGGCTTCCCATTCCCCACGACAAGCGACGAGTCTGTGCCCAAAAAGAAGAAGCCCCAGGTCAAGCAACGGCGAACCCCTATGTACGCTGTGGTCCTAGTTGTCCAATTGCCTGCCACAAACACCACTTCAAACCGCATGTCTACCGCCCAATCCAAATCTGCACAACGTGAATCAAGTTCCTACAATGACCAAGAGAACTTCTTCCCATCGTCCTTCAGTTCAGCTCGACCTTCAGGATGGACTATGGTTGGATCTGGAAATGGAGACGGGATAGACTCAACCTACACAGCTGATATGGAGGATAGAATTGATTCGCTTACTCGGCACTGGGATATTATCATGAGAACACTAACCCATCTTCAGTCTGTGGTTGCCACATCCCTCGCAGCAATGCTCCGGCAAGTTGATCTGACTTCTCCTGGACCTACCCCTGGACCAGTTCCGTCCTCAACGACATCCACCAAAACTGGGCGAGCTCCATCGTTCACTGAGCAGAGACGAAATGAAATGCCTCGAATCAAGCCCCAAAAGGGCACCACTAAGCTCGTTTATCTCTGGCCCAACTGCCTCTCAGAGGATACAAATATTGCCGGAGAAGTCGACGCGTCTCGACACAGAATTGTCATGGGATTGAGCGCAGCGAGAGTCGTGACTGGCCAAGGACGTTGGGGAATTTGGCGTGATGAGGCGCGCTGGACTTCTAAATGGGTTTCTGGAACGGACCAGCAGAATCAGTTCTTTTACAACCTTCTCACCGGGTTTCTCTCAACACACACAGACTGGCTACAGGCTCTCTGCCCTCCTTCCTACCGCAGAAGGCTCTATCTTCAGCAAAAGAACCGAAACGAAGAAGACTTGTCGCTACCGGCGCGAACAATCATTGTTTCTGATGACAAAATGGTTGCTCGACGCCTCATTTTCCTCTTATCTGCTTTCCTACCTGCCAACTCGCAGTTTCCCATGCCCCGTGCCCATCGGCCCAGCACTTCGACTTCACTCGGGGCATATTCTAACTCACCCCCCACATTTGTTATCCCTGTTCTACGGGAAGAGTCCCTCCGTCGCAAGATTAATCGTCGCACAGGGCTCCGTCGAGCTTCTCACTCGAGAACGACCAGTCAGAGTGCGAGAGCCTCGACTGTTCCTGTACAGCTGGCCCATTTAACCATGGATCGGAACCATGAAAGGCGTGTTTCAGATGCAGCCTCAATTCGGCCCCCAAACTTTGCAATGTTTGGAAACGATATTGTCAGCAGGAAGAGCAGTGCAGCAACAACCACGACCATTATGCCCGAGACAACCATCCCGCATTTCTCGACGGCCCAACGAGTGGAGTCGCAGAGACGACCTCGCCCTAGCAGCAGCGGAAGCGTCGCTACCGACGACCTGAAGCGCTCTCTGAAGCGAGGCGAAAGCACAGGCGCGATGAGCACTACCAGCACCGATTCTAGGAGTCAAAGTTCGCGCTGGGGAAGCGTCATTAGTGGCTTGTGGAGTACTCGACGCCGCGATTCGACCACATACAGCACGTATAGTGGATATGATCCTAAGTCTCCTGTAAAGGCCTCGTTCCACAGGACCGACAAGCTATCTCAGATGGTAGAAGAGGCAACTCTCGTGGATGATGTAGACGTTCCCCCGACATCGACGCGACCTGCTACCGATACTTTACGAGGAACCGGCACCCCAAGAGAATGCAAAGGCCACAGCCGGGAGCCCTCGATCCGCCCGGATAGGACACCTGATCCTACCGGTGCTTTTGAGTCGCCTGTCAAGACGTCCATCAACGCTGATGATGGCGTTATTGATGTAGACATTTCCTTTCCTGATTACATGACAACCTTTGAGTCTGCCATCAGCTCGCCCTCAAGCAGCGGCTACTTATCCACCCCTGGCCAGAACGGACTTGAATCATTTGAACAAGCATCACGCTTGTGCATTGATGGCGACCTTCCTCTAAATGCCGCTGGCTGGCTCAACCGTTACCATCCCGATTTTGCTCTCCAGGCTATCCCCCCTCAGGAGGACCTTATTGAGCAGATCAAAGCATCTCTCCAAGCCGAGCCCACCCCACCTCCTGCATACCCAATCTTGGGCGATCTCAACGAGCGTTGGGTAGATATTAGCAGCGTCATGATTGCTGATACTACCAACAACTCAATCACTCGGCTTCGATACCGTCGATTGGTCAAGCCACGGGCGCCTGCTGACCATCGACCGCTCACTGGCCCACCTGGTCTTTCGACCTCTTATGGCGGACTTCTGACCCCCTCAATCCTTCCCTATGAGACACAGCTGGAGGAGGAATGGATTGAAGAGCCTGTCTTGTGTCCCGACGAGACCTTGACTGATGCCGTTGAAAGAGTCATTAGCTTGAGCCAGGACACCAGCAAGGATCACTCGCTGGCCTCTTCTCAAACCCATAGTGACACTCGTATGAGCACAGAGGTTGAGGAGCCCCTTTCTATCACAGCTCCCGCCACACCAGCTCTGGCTCCAGCACCCCTTGAGATCCCCCGTGTCCAGTGCAAGACAGTTGTCCTTTCTGCACTCGAAGATAGTATTCGCGAAGTCATTGACATTCGCGAAAAGCGACACTTGGAGACAAACCACCTTAGAAATGGCCGATCACGAAGCCCACTTCATGATGCCATTAGCATGTGGCTGGACAATCTCGATATTACCGATGGATGAGCCTATTGGCGCTCTCCTGATTTTATGACTTTATGACTTTGCTTTTCGTTTTTATCATCCGCATACAACCTTTTTATCTGGCGGATCTACGATCGTCATCGGACTTTTCCTACCAAGACCTCCCAATGATACCCCATGTGTTGTACTTGTTACACACATGAACAACCACTCCTGGAAACGGTTCTACCACGAGAATAGTGTGAAGGAACTGCTCTAATTTCTCTTTGCTTTTATCTGTCATTTGTTTTGAATTAGACCTTGTGCATTGTGGTATTCATGGGTCGGTCTTACATTTTTGTTGTTAGCTAGGAATTTGTTTTTGATATGCTTCCTGGCGAAGTTAACCATGCTAGAGGTTGGCGTTTCGTGGAATGGAAGGGGAATAGCGATAGCCTTGGAGTTTGGCGAACAATCATATGCTATTATCACTGCATTTGACAATATTTTTGACTTTGTAAGCATTGCATCACCGTGTACAACATGCCCTTGCGACGTTGCGAAAGGCGGACATGATCCTGTTTTTGAACTGCTATATGCTGGCATATCGTAGAACCATTATTGATAATTTGCTTTCGCTGGAACGAGACCACAGTATCTTGTCATCACTTCACAACACGACAGACAGTTGCCAAAACAAATTGCATTCTTTTCTCTATATATCGACCAAACGCCACGCACAAAGGCCACTTCATCTGCCAAATTACTTTCTCCTGGTTGGTCGGGCGTTCTTGAGCCTCTTTTTCTCCTTCTCGATTCTCGCCTTGCGGATATCCTCTCTGCCCTTGAGTTCCTTCTTGCTGCCCATACCATCTCTGAAGCGTCCCACGCGCTTCTCTCTCGCCTCGTCGACACGCTTCTTGCGAACCTCGAAGTCGTCACGGTACTTGTCTGCCTCCTTGGGTGCCCTCTCCTGCTTATGCTTGTAGCGCACTCCCGAGGGGAGGTTGGCAGCATGGCTGGCAGAACCTGGACGCACTTGCTCGCCGACGTGAGGAAGCTTACCGAGGCGGTTGGCGCGCTTCCACTTGTCGAAGCGGCCGCTTTGGAAGCTGGCTGCGATCTTGACACCACTCTCTCCGCGGATCATCTTTGCGCCCTTGGAGCCGTCCTCGTCGTTCTCTCGAGAAACGTACTTCCTGGACTTCTTGTCCCAGCGCATCTTGGAACGGGTTGGTTCACCAAAGCTCTTGGCATTCTCGTCGTTGGTGAGATCCATGGTGACGCCACGGGCAGCCTCCACAAAGTTGGAGGGATCCTGACCACCAGATGAGACACCGTAACCACGCTCCTCTGCAGCGTTGAATGTTCGGGGTGTATAAGACATGAAGACTTCCGAGTCGCGCCAGTCTGTTCGTCCCTTTTTAGAGTTCGTGTTGGTGACAGTGACTTCCAAACCATCATTTGACTCCTCATCCACATCCATCTCATCCGCAACCACCTCTTCCTCGTCAGAACCGGCACCCGTCTCGGCGGCCGTTGGTATATCATCGTCAATTCCTTCGAAGTCGTCATCTGCCTTTGCCTCAATCTGTCTTCGTGGGGTGATTCTCTTTCTGAGTTGCTTCATCACCTCGGCAGCCTCGGTAGTACCCTTATCACGGCGACCACCAATTTCGAAAATAGTTTCTTGAGGTCTGAAGCCACTAATTCTTGCCAACATGTCAACGCGCGCTTGTTCAGCTCCATCAACATCTTCACCGAACAGCGGGTGAAGTTGTGTCCACCCCTGAGATCCTACCAGCTCCTTTGAACGCTTTGCACTTTGGCTGGCAGCCGAATTCCTGGTTCTCAAGTAGAGCTTCTCGGCTTTGACAGCGACTCCACGTAGCGCATTAATATCCTCGCTCTCATGTAAAGACTTGTTGAACCACTCTACATGACCTTCGACGGGGTCTCGTTTTAGGGCACCAACAACCACATCCTCCGAAAAGGATGGATTCTTTGTCTCTTGGCCCACGACAAGCTTCTTGCCTAGGAACAGTTGAAGATCGATAAGATAGGGAGCATCGGTATCTCTCACAAGACTGTAACTCCAACCCCGTTGGCCAGCACGAGCGGTACGACCAACTCTGTGCACAAAGACCTTTGGTTGGGGAGGAAAGTCAAAGTTGATGACATTGGCAAGAACCGGAATATCGATACCACGCGCAGCAACATCAGTGACAACAAGAATATTTGTCTTGCCCATTCGGAAATCTTCGACTTGAATTCGTCTGGCGGTTTGATCGAGCGAACCGTAGACATAAGAGACCGCAAATCCGGCGTAGATAAGCAAGTTTGCGAGGTACTCAACGTGATGCTTGGTGGCTGTGAAAATAATGGTCGAATGCTCTGTGGGCTTGCCGCTACCACCATCAGCGCCGCGTTTTCTCTTCTTTGATCCCTTCTCGGAGTCGTTGTTGACGCCCTCAGGGGAGCCAACTGGCATCTTGATCACATCATGGAGAATATGCAGCAAGGATCCTTCCTTTTCAGCACCCTTGACAGCGAAGAACGCACTCTCGAGATCAGGTGAAACCTTTTGCTCAGCGTCAAGTCGCACAAGACTGGGGTCTTGTAAACCGGCGCGAGCGAATTCAACCAAAGACGCTGGTAGCGTGGCGGAGAAGAGCAAACTTTGTCTTGAAGGGGGCAGCGCATGAAGAATCTCAGTCAACTGCGCTGCGAAACCCATTTCGAAAAGACGATCGGCCTCATCGAAAACCACATATTTAATAGATGACAAGTCCAAGGACATCTCGACCTTCAAATGGAGGAATCGACCGGGTGTTGCGATCACGATATCGGGGTTGGCGGCCATGTATCCGAATTGCTCTTCCAGGCTGTCACCACCAACCAAAAGGACGCACTTCAAATCGGTTCCTCGACTGAACTCCTTCACAACCTTCAAAGTCTGGATCGCAAGTTCTCGAGAGGGTGACATGATAAGCGCTCGTGTTCCGAACCTAGCGCTGTGGGCGCGCAACTTTTCGATCATGGGAATGACGAAGGCGGCAGTTTTTCCTGAACCTGTCCGGGCCATACCGACCAAATCCTTTCTGTCGAGAATCAAAGGGATAGCTTTTCGTTGAATGGGAGTAGGAACTGAGAAACCCTTTCTTGTGATAGCTTTTAGGAGATTGTTGTTTAAACCTGGGATTGGTCAGTATGAATTCTCGACTCCAACCATTGCTTTCCTTACCCATCGCCTGGAAACCTCCACCCTTCTTGACTGTTCTACCCTTCAGATTGGTAGCCTTTCGGAAAGAAGCCGCCTGCTGTAAGGCAATGAAGGCCTCATCAGTATCATCATTGCCTGGTTCTGGGCCGTTCAAGAGGCCGTCGAAGTCGAAGTCATCGCCACCGTTCTGGCCATTAGCGTTGTCGGTCTCGCCAGGGTAAAGAGATCCAAAGATATCAATCTCTCCCTCCGAGGGAGTTGGTGAGGCGCCGCGTCGTGGCATTGTAACGCGCTCTTGATATGAAGAATTATATATGTAGAGTCGGAATGGTATAAAGAACAGTAGCTCTTTCCAATATTTTTTTCTGTTATCTTATCTCGCGGGGCAGCTAAGTGGGTCACTTTAGCGCCACCCGTCAACTCAACCTACATACCGCATTGGATACCTGCCTTCAGCTACAACTTCGTTCTTTCATTGTTCCAATATTTTTAAGTCGCAAGGTTCTCAAGCACGCTGATCGGTCCAAAATGGCTAGCAAAGACACAAAAGAAGACAAGGATGCGCTAGATGCTCTCGAGCTCGAAGCCAAGGAATTTGACAAGGTGAGTTTGCGACGATCTTGCTGTATCATGACACCTGCTAACCTCATGTACAGGATGCTGAGATCGACCGTATCTTGAAAGCCTTTCGACTTGATGCGTACGTCAACACTTGAACCAGAGTTCCAGATTCTGATCTAATACTTTTAATAGCTACGCTGTTCTCGATCTCCAGCCCGGTGTCCCCGACTCAGACATCAAGGTCACTTACCGCAAGAAATCCCTACTCATCCATCCCGATAAGACAAAGAACCCGCTGGCCCCGGATGCTTTCGATCGACTAAAGAAGGCTCAGACTGAGCTCATGGATGAAAAGCATCGCGAACGACTAGACGAGGCTATCGCAGACGCGCGCATGCTCCTCATGCGCGAGAATAAATGGACTGTGGACAGTGAGGAGCTCAAGACAGAAGATTTCCGAAAGATGTGGCGCGCGAAGGCGCGAGACGTCCTCATCGACAACGAACACCGTCGACGCCGACAGATGAAGGCCCAACTCCAAGAGGAAGGCCGCGAGCAACGACGCACCGATGCCGAGTTGGAGGAGCGCAAGCGCAAGCGCCAGCATGAACAAGATTGGGAATCTACCCGGGATGAGCGGATCAGCAGCTGGCGACAGTTTCAGAAAGGACCGGGTGGCGATAAGAAAAAGAAGAAGAAGCTCAAGCCTATCGGCTGATGGCCTGGTGAGATTTGCGACGGAGTTTACTTTGATGACATCACGAAAGGGACACGGCTACACTACACACATTGTTGCGCTGGTATGTGAGTTAATTGATAACGATGAACGGTTTGGACTCTAATCAAGTCAGACATAACCAAGGTCTACTCCTCATTCAACACCGAAGCGGTCATTATCGACCAAGGTAGGTACCGTGAGCGTGATGTCCCATCGCCATCGTAGGATTGCATTCTATCTATATTCGTAGCATCGTTCATATACAATGTGTATGTACCGTACAGTGACTTAAACTACAAAACTGATGAGGAGAGTGGCCTCGTTGGAGCTTCCCAGCTCCTTCTTTCTATACTACAGGATTAGTATACAACAGATCTGACATTGTGGCAGATATGTGAGTAGTAGTTGGGCTGTCGTAACCCTCCACCGACGCCATACAACAAATAATAATAACCTTTTGAACACCAACAAATGCGCTTCTTCCGTCCTTCTAATGTTGATAATTCTCCCAAGTATATGATACAATTCATGAGCGAAATATCCCTTATTTCTTATCGTCGTCACCAGGCTTCTTGGTGGAGCCGTCATTTTGGCTTCCATCTTCGTTCGGCTTTTGGTGAGCGGGATGGTTGGTGAGAGTATGCCAGAGCGACTTGAGGAAGCCCTCGTCTCTATGCGTATCAGGGTCATTTGGGTCCCTTTGGAGGTGGTCAGTATACCAGTCGTCACGAAAGTACATGATATAACTCCTTACCTTGAAGAACCAACGCCCATCACCCGCTTTGCTGTCTTGTCGCTCATCTCATCCGCGAGCACCTCAACAATGGTTCGCTGATTGGCGCTCAGGTATTTGGGCATACTGACCCTGTACTCAACCCTGAGGTCACCGTTTCCGCCACGTCGAGAACCGAGGCGCTTCATTCCCATGCCAGGCAAGGTGATCTTATCGCCGGTGTTAGTGCCTGTAGCAACCTTGACGTTGACTGTTCCATCCAGAGTAGGGATCTCGGCGTGTCCACCCAGCAAAGCAGTTGTGAGAGGTATGTTGGCTGTGTATAGAATATTGGAGCCATCTCGTCGGAACTTAGGGTCTTTAGCGACACGCACAAAGACGTACAGGTCTCCGTTTTGGCTGCGAGCATTGGGCTCAGCAGACCGACCGGTAGGGGCTGCGTCACCAGCACCGTCAACTCGAAGTCGCATGCCATCTTCAATACCTGCAGGGATATCCACTGTGATCGTTTTCCTCTCCCTCACAACACCATTTCCTGAACAAGGCTTACACTCGGATCCCCTGGGGATGACCGTGCCAGTGCCGTCGCAAGTTCCGCAAGTAGACGCCATTTGAAAGCCGCCCTGCATATAGTTTATCCGGGTACCAGATCCATCACAAGCGCTACATGCGCTCCTCGACGACCCAGACTTCATGCCATTACCCTTACATGTGCCGCAGGTGCTGAGTGGTGTAATCGAAATGGTTTTGGTTGTACCCTTCGCTGCCTCCATGAAGCTAATAGTCGATTGGACCTCGATGTTTTCGCCAACGAGGATCTCCTGCTGATAAGCCTGCTGTCGTGATCGGCGGCCGAACCCTTGCTGTCCGGTGAATGCTGAGAAAATATCTTCAAAGTTGACTCCGGCTCCGAAACCTCCCTGGCCACCGAACCCGCCGAAACCACCTTGTCCGCCAAATCCACCGAAGCCAGAGAACGGGTGCCCTCCGCCAAATCCGCCACCACCACCGGGGGCACCTCCTCCACTAGGGTCGAAGCCGGCGGCACCGAACTGGTCAAACTGCTCGCGCTTCTTGGGGTCGGATAGAATTTCGTAGGCGGACTGGATATCGGCGAACTTGTCCTTCGCTTGAGGGTCCTTATTCGTATCGGGGTGGTACTTTTTCGCTAGGCCATAGTATGCCTTCTTAATATCGCCGGCGCTTGCTGTCTTACCAACACCAAGAGCTTGGTAAGGATCCTTTTGCTGAACGGCATTTGTGGCATGGAACAACTATATGGCGTCAGAAAAAGCCGAGCTATTATATCAATTGGGATTTCTAATCACTCACCCGCTTCGCAGAAGGAGATTGGGACCCTTTCCTAAAAGAAGGTCGACGCTGAGAACCGACATGCCATGCTGCAGTGTGAAGCTGGGCACCTTTCCTTAAACATTGAATCTTTGGTGCATTTTGCGCCAGGACCCGCGTGGGACGGGTGGCCTTTGATATCAAACTAGGATTCATCTTGAGCTGTAGCAGTTCATCTGACTCTAAGAAATCATATAAAGAAGTGCACAAGGTTCGGAGGGGAAAGGAAAAAAAGAGGGTAACCGAGAGGAGAGGGAACAGTCACAGACGAATAGCGGAATAGCTCGTGGTTCTCTTTTTTTCGAGACCTATCTCGAACTTTTCCACGGTCGGACAAGCCTCAGGCATCCAGCTTCGTCATAAGGGCCGGCTTCGGCAACGCTTTTTAGATGAAAGCCTATTGGTCGAAGCTTATGGCAATGGCAATCTAAAGAATGGAAAAGCCGATGCAAAACCGGTGGAAGCTCTTTAAATGCCGTCTCGCGTGGGGGGAATGAATTGGAGTGACCGTTTCTCGAGTCTTAAATTGGCTCGGTATTTCGTCTTGTAACGTTGACGGCATTCAATCCCGGGTTCCAAAGTATCATGGGAGAACAGGACGTTGATCTCTTGAGCACTTATGCCGAAACTACCCCGACTACCTACTAAGCCGAGGATTTTGAAACATATTTGAGATCCACGAGAAGCCGAAAACAATTCAGAGAGCGGTCCAATTATCAAGTCTCAAACCGTGGTCGACGAGCAAGACAAAGCTCCCGCATTAGCTCCAGTCTTTGTGGATCGGGTTTGAAAACTTCCCTGCACGCTTGGCTTTCCGTAGCTCTGCCACACAGACAGTAGATATTTACCTACTATTTAGTAGGCCGATAGGCGTTGTGTTGTCATGATAATGCTTTATGGCACAACGTATTATCCCAGGACAGCAAATTTGAATACCCTCAATTTCCCAGAATTGTGAAAGAAGGTCTAGCTCTGGGTAATATTGATCGGGTTCATGCGCGAGCTTGTGGTCCATGCGCGTGGATGATCAAAAACGTATAACAAAACTCAAACGTATCGCCTGTCGGAGAAAAAACTATAACCATGATATTCGCATTCTCTACCTGGAATGCTATATGTAGTAGGTACTATATACTCTGCGAAACTCTCAGTACTGCCTAAATGCCCTGCAAATGAAGTTGAAGAAACCTATTCCCTGCCATGCTAGACGTGGTATCCCTATGATGTAATGTGAAACCGTGCAAGACTTTAAGTCCATCCCAAGAACAGACATCCCTATGCGACCAATGCAAACAAGCCTGTCTGCCCGTGCCGTCATGTATAGTGTAGAAGTAAAAAATCGCAAGTTGTTCGAAGCGACTGATGCTGTAACGCTTCATTTCAACGCCCAAAACTCCATACCAATATGTCCATCCCTTGCGTAAAAACCAATTGCTTGCTTACGAGCGCCTGCCCCTTATTTCATGAAAGTCGTATTCTTGCCGCCTGCGTATGGTTTAGAGATGCGATTGGGGTCGTGACGAATCTTGTAAATAAAGTCGACGATCACATCGTTCTCCTGTACGCCCATTCCATTAAAATGTTTGCGCACAGAGAGCGCAAGCTGGTCTTTGCTTTGTCGCCGGGCTTGCCGACGTCGGACCATGGTCGGAGAGTGCAAGCCAACGCTGTTTGGCTGCGACAGAATCCATTGACAGTATGGGCTAGAGAACGAGGTCGGGGTGTTCAGACGGTGCTCGCGACGGTAGGCATGGAGGACATTTCGTTCGAAGAGAGCCCATGGCAGCTGTAAGAGACTCCGAGTCAGTATGACTGTAGCAGAATGCAACCTGGCGGACGGGAGACTGGAAGAGCGATCGAAGATCATGGTAGGCAAGAGGGGGTTGACCAACACTAGGGGGAACAGGCTCAGCAGGCGGCGGAGGAAGAACAGCAGCAGCATTCTGAACCTCTCGAAGATGAGAGTGGTTTTGTTGACTGGCGTTTCGGCGCATCTTTGTCGAAGAATGGCCGTTTCCGCCTTTTTCTTTGGAATTGGGAGCGTCCGACTTGGAGTCGTCGTGATTTCGGGAGGATTTTGCGGGAGGCATGGTGGGCTGTAGAAAAGTGCGTCGGTGTCGATAGTGGTAATTTGAGTCGTCGTAGAGAATAAGGACAATGAGATCGAAAGGGACGATATGTTACATAGTAGGATAAACAATGCCCGATTCGAGTGAGGAATTTGTGGGAGAGGAAATGAGGAAGGGGAGAGCTGGGTCAAGGCTGGCCGCTGTCGGTCGGCCCAGAAAAATAATGGAATTTG
Source organism: Fusarium pseudograminearum CS3096 (assembly GCF_000303195.2). NCBI lineage: Eukaryota > Fungi > Ascomycota > Sordariomycetes > Hypocreales > Nectriaceae > Fusarium > Fusarium pseudograminearum. The sequence continues at coordinate 5,474,953 of NC_031954.1, read as the reverse complement.
GGTCACGCACCACTGCTCCTGCCAAACGGGACGGGGGACTGTGTTGCGCTTGCGCCTGCCGCACCTTCGACGTCACAGCCCCAGCTCTCCAAGCGACCACAAAAATGGAAGGATTTAGGCCTACTGGTCAGACAGGGGTGAAAGACCCTGAAAAAAGAACTCACCTAGCCATTACTTTTAGCAGGTGAAATGTGTCACTTTTTAGCAAAACTGCCTATGCCCTTATTCCTCTTATTTAATGGCTCCTACGATGAACAGGCGTTACAGGAACCAATTACACAAGAAAAGGCGTAATTTATTCCAGAAGGCTTCCATTGAGTCAAGACAGGTACTTAATTTACTTTGGAGAAGCAGGGGACAGGCGGGACACAAAGCCCGAGGGTCCGGCCCGGTGGGTGGCTCAAACGTCCTTGTCGGGCTGCCCGTACTCTCAGTTTGGGGAATGCTACAATGTTTATAACAAAGGATGCTCCCCTCCTGATGCCTCACTGACGTCGATCGTCACATTTCCGGTCGGTTCGAAGCGCCGAGATTTATGGTGTAAATATGTTCTCTACGGTCAGTCAAAAAGCAACTGTCAATTCTGGCTGGACCGATATGGGACAGGAACTGAGTGTGGGCTTTGCACACAGCCAACTGAGGAACTATTTGTATTCGTAATGACGAGAGACGAGCTCCGATGTTCGGTATATCACTTTATTCTACCTTGGTATTTTTGGCCTCCACGTGCCTCTATTCGCTAGCAGCATGTCGTGCTTCACCTCCATTTGATGCCCCATAATCAACGGTGCCCCTCAGTACCTAATAATGTTCCGATCATATCGGTCAAGATACAATGGAGTTTTCTCATCCAAGCGACCTCGCTTGTCTCTTGTACCCATCCATCGAACTAATACACTCTTATCGGCTCATGTTCGCAATATGGCCATATCACTAACTCTCGGTATTTGCAATTATTATGTATGTACCTACTTAGGTAGGTCTCTCACCGAGCATCCGATCAATTAAGCAGTTGTTACAGATACTACGTTAGCTGTGAGTGGCCCCAAAATCTGTCATGAGATCTTCCCGGGTGAGCGTCTAATGTAGTGGGACCCGTCTCGTCTGCCAACTAAAGACCCCCACGTTACCGAAGAAGTTTAACTGCCGTGCTGGTGTGAGCCGATCAAATCGAACAGTCAATCGCTCGTAAAGCGCGGCATCGTCTTTATCATTAGCCTCTTCAATCGTCTTGGAACGAGATCTAAAGACCCCATCTCCACTTGTGATCCGCCAGCATGGGACGAAACACGCAGTCACCTCTAATCATGTGCACTTCGTCTGCCAAGTAAGCTGATTGACACATCGTAAGTCGGAGATTTTGTTAGGTTTCGAATGATTTGCCGTCTGCTACCATCAATTCGATTCTACTCGTTAGGCTAATATGGCCTATACTAGAGCATAGTACGGAATACATGAACTGACAGTTCTTGACCATGTCAGGGCTTCTCGGCTTCGCTCCTTAGCCGAGAACTGTGCACATCATTATCAAGTCGAGAACTGTGCCTCCTGGTCCTGATATCGACACTCGCTAAGGAACATTGACCAGTGCTATGGGGCTCGAACGCATAGAGCCTGGCAGGTTCATATGTGCAACCATGTCGTGCATTGGAATCATGATCATAACGTAGGACAACATGAGCAATCCCTCTGGTCGAGACCCTCTAATCAACCAATACAGCTCAAAGACACCATGTGCACATTAAATAACCAAGCTGTTGGCGATAGCCTGTTCTCATGCAGGATCTATTCATCTGGAGGGATGTTCCCCGGACTCTGATATTCCAAGTCTGCACGTTCAGTTGTCCTATCTACAGTACTCCGCAATCCATTACGTTGATGTTGAGGTTTCCATGAGTGGATGGAACTCAACATCTGCATGAAAGGCGACCAATAGAGAGCATTCCTGATAAGGGTGAACTGCGCGCTGGAGTTTGGGCAAATCAGGGCACTCGAATTGGGATGAACCTGCATACCTGGAGGAAATAGTTGCAGGTGGAGGAGATGCGAGCCAATGTCATTCCCAGTCAAATGTATCAGCCGCTGTGGAGAAAAGAAACCCGGGGGAGCTGATCAGCCGACCTGTTGGCGCTGAGACAGTTGACAAGTCTCGAAGCTGCCCTGTTCTGGCTTTTATTTTGTGTCTGAGACTATAAGGAGCAGCACTAGAAATGTTGCTTGGTGTCATTTCATGTTGCTGAGAAGGTCATCTTACTCAACTTCCAAGTCGTAGAGATATCACACCGTTCTTCTTTCCAACCTCATATCCCTGTCCAAGTTGGCGACCAGAACCACCAGCCTTTGGGCTTTGTGGTAGCACAGATCCATGTGAGTTGCAGGGAACAACAGCCTCGTTTAACTGCGGTCAGTAAGTGCCAAGTGTTGTACTGTGCCAATTTAGCAGCCATATATCATTTATTTCTAGCAGATGACGAGTTCAACCGTGGATGGCAACTATTCAGATGGTAGCTGCAACGAAGTTATTAGTTGTTTAGATTTATCATAGCAGACTAAGCCTACTGAATTTCTTAAAGATAAGGTCGAGAGTCAAAAGCAAAAATAAAATAAAAAAATAGGCGTAGTCCGTACTGTACATACAGTGAGACGGCAAATCGTTGCCAGTTACAGTAGTTAAATCGTGCTGCAGATCAATGATCGCCAACCATATATGTAAGTAAGACTGGAGAAAGACGAAAAAGAAACATATATAAAACGGCTGATACAAGTCTTTTCGTAGATAATCTTTGACTCGAGCTGAAAGAATTACGTACTGCAACCTTGAATAGGTATCTACGATAAGCGTCTAATGGTGTAGATAGAATCGAGCTGATGAGCATGGTTCGTAAAGCTTGAAGCGGCCCGCTGGCTACTAAGCAAGTAAAGTCATTGTGCAAGCGAAGACGCAAGGACTACCTACTACGGTACCCAGGTATAATACAGGCAGCTCTGAATGGTCCGTGTGGTTTCGGTTCCCTTCTTGGCTCGGGGAGAGTGGTCCGAGATTGATCGTGATATGTCGTCGATTGTAAGCGACTACTAACCTACCTATTGTATGCAGCATGCAAGAAAGAGAACGCACAGACTGCGCTCTTTTTTTCCTACACTAAGGACAACATGGTTGGTTTCTGACCCAGTCAGTATGTACCAAGTGCTTGTAGCGTAGCAATCAATGTCTTAGAAAATCCTTCTCACAAGGCCACAAACATGGTTTGGCTGATGCTTCATGACCAGCGGGATCTTGTCTTTTGTTAAACTGCCAAAATTCGATTCTAGCCAAAGGCGTTCTCCTAAACAATAAGCTGCGGTTTTAAAGTGGAAGAAAAGTCATGGATGCCCGGTCGCTTGAGGCAGACAGAAAAGTGAGAACAGACGTTATCACATCCAAAGCACAACATCCCTGTGCAGCCCATCCTTCTTGGAGCCAGGGTCTTTTTATCCTGGTGTTGTGAAGCCTGGTCGACTCGGGAATATCGGGTGTGCTATGTATTCACCATACAGGTGTGAATGACCTAGGCGTGCCCTTTTCTGTTGCTGATAATCATCTTCTTCATGACAGAACAGAATCGTCCTGTAAAACAAATCAGACATGAGAAGAATGAGATTCGAAATGAGGCTGCGCTAAATTGATTGTACAGGGATATAGCAGTAGCGTGCGTGGAGAAGCAAGCGGACGCTTTACCGAGAAGGCAAAATGCATGGTACGAAAAGGGTTCAGGCTCCATTGGCATCCATGATGATATTGGCGGCTTGGGAGAGACCCTCGACCCTCGATCCTTTTACCCCATCCATTCCGTTAAAGTCCATTCAAATCCCCCCACTCTCTTCCCCCAGATCGCTCACTTCAGTTCAGTTTACTCCAGCCCATCCCACGCCGTGAAGCTTTTACGGCCTATTGTTTACGTTACAACATACCTATACTATTTTGTTTAAACTTTTATTTGCTTCTTCTTTTGGCTGATAGCCTTGGAGTTGCTTCTCATTATATGCAGTACTGTTTCATTCATATTGGTCTGTTCCTGATTACCTACTAAGGTACAGACAAATCTCAGCCCCCTCAATCTAACGTTAGAAAAGAAACGTCTCTCTCTCTCTCTCTCTCTCTCTCTCTCTCTCTCTCTCTCTCTCTTGTGTACCCAGGTAATCTTATTAGCCGGTCTTTGTTTCTCTTTCCTCGTTGCTCTTCATCGGCTTCCAACATCCTTCTGTCACACTTGTGTTGCATCTGTTACACATCTGTGTATAATAAATCGACTCTCCAGGTAGGTAGATGGCATTTTCTTCAATCTTTCACATCTATTTGAATCCCTCTCCTTCGTCACTTTTACTCTCCATCAGCGCCACTTGGACCGGGCTGCAGGGACCGCATTCTGGCACCTATACCTGTAGTTCTTCCTTTGCCTCACCAGAGCCAGGGAAATCACCAGATTACCGTGGATTATTGGACGATAGCAGTCAAATATGATCTCGTCGTTGCTGGTCGCTGGTTATCACTCGTCAGACCCTATATCCAATATCGGGTCGAACCCCTTGGGTCTTGGTTCCTACTGCCTACATCGTTCGACCTCGCCTACCGCACGACAATGGAACTATCAAACTTTCAAGGATGATGTTGTTACAAACATCAGGCAAAGCGTCCCGTTCTTTTTGCCGAACGTTAGGCGAGTTGTAGATAATCGACAACTTCATCTCGGCCTCATTGAAGAGACAGACGGACAGGCCTATTCGACTGTACGGATGCACACCCCCACGAAAGCCTCGCCCAGCGCCGCAATGACATCTCGCTCTCGGCAGCAGCCGCTTTCCAATTTTGACCTCTCCATACCAACCTAGTTGAAGGGCCATTACAAGATAAACGGATCAACAATACGACAGCTCATAACCCTCGTTCTTTTGGGCTTCTCTACCGTCTCCAGTCATGTCATGGTTCCACATCCCGTCCTCCCCAAGCTGGCCCGTGGTTCCTCGATCCACCTCCCTCATTTTAGCCGCAGAAACACGCGACACTTATTGTCCTTCGCTGCTAACATTGCGGAACCAGTCCGACCGACCGTTGAGACCTTATCGACTTTAAAGTCAGGATAGAGCCTGGCGTCCTACTCGAATCAGGCAAACACCGATATTCCGTCGCACTACGATTTCTTGTGGCCGTTGCCAACTCGTCGAGACGCATCGAAGAAGCCTCGGGGCCCCATTCTGCCATGCGTTACCTACAGCATCATATCGATTTATAGGGGTCTTTAACAGAGCAATCAACGCCCGTACACGATTTATTTCCGCCCAGTCCCAGCCCCAGTCCCACTCACGCGGCCCCCGGTCACAACCTAAGTAACCCCGCTATTAGACCCAGCTGCAACGGCACGCTTTGCGACAGCGCAGCGCAGTAGTAATTACCAACCGTCATATACATAGTACGCGCCTTGGCCTACCAACGCCTGGTTGTTGGCTATCTATTGCCTGTCGGTTTTGTTTTGTGTACCGGCGTGACACTTCGGAGTTCTTGTCGGCATATTTATTCGCTTCACACTCATCAGCCTCCTCTAAGAACGGGTCATGGCATCTGTTATAACAAACCAAGTGAAACCAACTCTACCCATCTCTCCGGTAAGCTCCGGCGCAATGGGGACTCAAAATACATCGCCTCGCGATACTTCAGATCTCTTTGCGCGCGGTCGACGAAGAAGTCGCTCGCCCGAAAATGACGGCCATGAACAAGATCCAAGAGGCGAAGGAAACCAAGACGGCCCAAATGGCGCATCCTCAAACTCAGACGGTCCAGGCCCTGCCAGAAAACGAAGACGTAGCCGAAAGGGTTTGGACAAGAGATTTGAGTGCAGTGCTGAAGGTTGTGGAAAGAGCTATTCAAGAGCCGAACACTTGTATGACTTGATCTTGTGCAACTTAACGACACATGTGCTAACATGGAACACAGATATCGACATCAACTTAACCACAACTCTAAACAAACTTACCACTGCACCTTTCCCAACTGCACACGGACATTCGTCAGAGGAGATCTTCTCAAACGACATATGGACCGACATGCAGCAAAAGGCTCACAGCTTAATCAACGGGATAGCATGGCTGGACACATGGGGCCCGTTATTACCCCTGGTCAACCACCCAACTTCAGCCGAAACAATTCTATCGATTATGGAAAGTCGCAGCCAACGAATATGTCTTATCAGACGTCGCAAATCCCAACACCAAGCCCTTATTCGCCTATGGGTAATGCTCCAACGGGGATGTACCAAAACGGACCTATGCCTAATGGCATGGAAACCTACATGTCTCCAACTCAGGGTTACGACAATCGCACGCCGCAGCTGAGCCAACCTCAATCACCTGCAATGTCGCAACGACCTTCAATATCAGCTGGCAATTCGCAATACAACGCTATGTCTCCCATTGCCAATCAACATGGTTTCCCAAATCAACAAAACGTGGCACAGAACTCTTCCTTTGTCAGCCAGCAGAACGTCATGCCTATGAATTTGCCTCCTGCTCAGTACTCTAGCGGTCCTGATTCTACCGTTGTCACCTCGGCGGAGTACTCGGAGCCAGGCACCACGCAAGCTAGCGAGATGATGATGCTTGACCAGATGTCCATGCCTGCGACTGTCCCTGTCTTCGGAGAAGGTGGCGATCTGAACAAATCACCTTACGTCGGAATGCCTGAGGATTTCATGGCTTATCTTTTTAATTCTCCAAGCCAGGCCATGACTCCGGTTATGGGTCCTAACTACACCAAGTCAGTAGCCCTCCATGATTCACGAGTAACTATACTGACCCCCAAACCCAGTTATGCGGAGCTGCAAGGCAATCAGTTCAACGTATCCCTTCTAGGCACTGATAGTAATTCGCTGGGATATTTCCCGACCGCTCCCCAGCAGGTTATGGCTGTCAACAATCTTCTCGATCAGCAGGTTCCCGAAGCTACCATATCCGAGGAGAAAAGCCAAGAACTGTTCGACTTCATCAAGGAACGCTTCCATGATAACAAGCACGCCCCACCTGATCGCCAGTGGGCCGACTTAATAGAAGGCGATCGCGCGAATGGCGACCACATGCTGAGCAAGAGGATGATGCAGGCTTATATTGGCTCTTATTGGTACCATTTCAGTGACCAGATGCCCATACTCCACAAGCCTACATTCTCGCCTGACAAAACTCCGAACCTCTTGTTGCTCGCTATGATGGCTATTGGAGGTGCTTGTTTAGATCGGACACATGGACACAAAGTGACGAGAGCAAGTGCCCAGCTGTCCAACTTCCTTGCGTGGCATCTCCGTTGGGATATTTTCATGGATGTCAACTTCCGACCACCTGCCAAACTATGGATCTTCCAATCCCTGATTCTGCTTGAACTGTATGAGAAAATGTTTGCTACAAGGGAACTCCACGAACGGGCCCACATCCACCACGCCACCACAATTACTTTAATGCGAAGAGGTCGGTCCCTGATCGGCAAATCTGCATTAGATTCTCCGCCAAACCCCCGTGATGGGTCCAACGGTTCTCGACAGTCCTCCACCTCCAGCACCACTGGAACCGCCGATAAGTGGTGGGAACACTGGGTCACCAATGAAGCGACCAGGCGTGCAGCCTTCGCTGCATTCATCGTCGATTCCATCCATGCCACCATGTTTGGCCATTCAGCGGTCATGGTCGCTCATGAGATGCGACTCCCTCTCCCATGCGATGAATCCATGTGGCGAGCTGGAAGCAGTTCTGAGGTCTGGAGAATTGAATCAAATTTGCTGTCGAATGGTATCAAGCCAACTTCCTTTTTGGAGGGCCTCAAGCGAACATTGAGCGGTCAAGATGTTCACACAACTTCATTTGGCAGAACGGTCCTCATGACAGGTCTCTTGAGTGTGTCATGGCACATGCACCAGCGGGATCTTCAGGTCAACGTCCTTGGTGGTGGCATTATCCAGGCTCTGGGTGGCCGTGACCGATGGCGAGCCACTCTCACTCGAGCATACGACACTTGGAAAGCAGATTTCGATAAGCACTTGGAGCGAAACGAAGCGGCTGATCCTTACCAGGATGACTCTACTAAGAGGCAAGAGTTCAATGTCGTGTTCGAAAGCCGGACAGTTTTACATCATCTAGCTCACATGGCTATGCACGCGGATATTGTTGACTGCCAAATGTTCGCTCGGGCAAAGCGTCTGCTTGGCCGAACTATTGGGCCTCAAGAATTCAACAGTGCTCAAAGGCGGATCAAAGACCACTGGGCTCATTCAGCAAGGGCCAGAGACGCTGCCTTTTATGCAATCAAGTTTCTATGTTCCGTTCTGGCTCCTGATCAGGTGTCTCCGGCACACGCTGGCGGTTATCATCTTGATGAGCCATACGATGCCCGCGACGATGTTCTCCTGAACAGGCCATGGGTCATGTACTTTGCTGCTCTGGTCGTCTGGAGTTACGGCTTCGCGCTCGAAGGTCCCTGCCCAAACATCCCGCTGCCTACCAATAAACAAGAGAAGCTTCAGCACATGAGAAACTATTTTATCAAATTTGGCACGATTGAGAATCCGGCCGATCTACAGAACAGAACAGGATTTAACTCGAACACAGCTCTTCTCATGGTCCTTAAGGATACATTCGAGACAACACGCTGGGAACTCCTCCACGAAGCTGCTACGCTGTTGAATAATTGTATCGTTTTGAACCAGGGCGGGACGATCGCTTGAGTCTAAGGCATTGCCTAGCGGCATGGTACTAGCCAACGTGGTGACTCGAATATAGACAAGGTATAAATGGATGGGGACGGCGTGTTGGACCAAATTAAAATCGTATGAGATATGACGGATGGAACGGCATGATTTATTTAGATAGAGTCTCATATGTCGGGCTGCCTTTTGTTTTAGTATACCCCTAGTGTTATTTTGCAGAATGCAATTGTTTCCGAGCAAATCTTTCAACAAATCATGAATTTCAGTCCAAAGTCTCGGCGAACAAGCGAGTGATATGATGACTGGTGTTGATACATATGCAAACGTAACACATTCAACAGGTGCACCACTAGTCAGTGGCAATATATTCTAGATAATGTACAAGTCTCCGTCTCATCGTCCTGTCAAACTGGATCCGCCATCATACTGCACACTACTTCTTCGGAGGAACGACATGGGACTGTTAAGTCGTTTCGTTGGCGCTCCGTCGTTCCCTCCCAAAACACCAGGCGGCAGTCCAAGCGTCGGGATACTAGCTTCAGGCACCGCCTCCAACGCCGGCGCTGTCGCAGGCGTGCCTTGAACCTTTTGGCCCTTTTCTAAGGCCTCTCTATAAAACTCCTCAAGTGCTGTCTTGTTCTTGCAGAACTCGTCAATCTCGGTATTGAGTGCATCGGGGTCAGGGGTTGTTGCGGGTATAGGTTTGTTGTGTTGTTGGTCAGCTGGTTTCAGCGCTGGCGAGTGGAAATAGTGTGTTGGCTTGAGGAGGGGCGAAGACAGCGTCGCTGATTCTGCCATTCCAAAGGTTGAGTAGGGGCCATATGATGCCATACGGCCGCCGCGCTCTACTAAAGGTGGTGGGTCGATTGAACGCATTCCCGCGGGTCGATTGCTGTACAAACGGTTTGCCAGAATTAAGAGATCTCCTTCATCCGTGATCTCGGCCAAGAGAGTACCACTGCGATGGATGTACTGGGTGTACTTGTAATCAGGCTTACCCCATGAGTAGCTCACATCGACATTACTCGGGAAATTGGATGCCGCTTCTGTATCTAGAACAAAGTCGAACTTCTTAAGAATCGCTGTTTGGTAGAAGTGCTTGTTTGGAGATGTAGTTGGGCCCAGGGAGTTGGGATCGATATACGTCTCGGGCTTCTGATCCGGAGGACGAGCTGCCAACTTGATGTGATATGGTTTCCTGAAAGGATTCGTCTCGGTAATCGTGCATGCCTCCTTGATAGGTAATTCGACAAGTCGCAAACCGTATTGGCTAGCTTCTCGGGCCCAGCTCTCGACTGCGTCTTCCACCAGCTTTGTCGTCACATTCATCCAATCAATGCGAATATGGTAACATCCGTCAGGGTTATGGAGGCGGTCATAATGTAGGTCAATCCTCTCTGGTCTGTACGACCGCTTGCGATGGTCAACATCGTACTTCATGACCTTGCTAAGCACGACTCTGGGCCGCTTTCCACCATGGTGGAGTGATATAGTCGGTGTTGTCGAAGTTGACGCAGGAGAACCACTTTCGTCAGCCGAACGAGCCGACATCAAAGTCCGAGGTGAATCGCGATTCGAAGATTCGACACTTGGCGTTGGTGGTACCGGAGCTCGCCGGGTGTTGAACCATCCTACGTGAGGCTTGGCAAACTCGCTGGCAATTTGATAGTAGTAGTTGCCATCTCGGAACTGGTGGCGCTTATCAACATGAACAAATATGCCCTTGTCTTTCGGATTTGCAGACTTGAGTTCGTCGTGCGCCATCAGAGCATTGCCCAGGGCTTCGGCATCTTCCCGAGTATCGAGATCCTCAAAGTTGTCAAGCAGCCATGTCACCATATCAGATCCGATGAAACAGGCAGAGTAGAGGCGAAGATGCCATCTACGGTTTTGCAGCCTAACACCTCCATTCTCAACAGGTTGCTGCATAGCATCAGCCAGTGTGGATAAGTTCAGATTGGATTTCTTGAAACGCTCCTTAGCTGACACCAATCCCTTTCGATTAGCACCCTCCACCCCTTCTGTGAGAGGGAGTGTTTCAACTTCGGCGGTGATAACCACTGAAGGATCATCTGTTTTCCACACGATGTCTAGAGGATTGGGGTCTCGTCGTCGCTTCTGTTGGGCAACTGAATGATACCTCCGCTCAGACAGAGGAATGTAGCGATACTTTTGCCAGGATTGGGCAAGACGCTTAATACCTTCAATTCGTACCTCTTCGGCGTGGTCCCCGGTCTGTGTCCTTGATATTGGGACATCTTTTCGCAAGACAGGGATAAGGACGAATCTTGCACGCCAGAAACGAAGGCTCTCTGACATTTCATTATGATGACCAGCAATGTAAGAATCAATCATATTCCAGTTGCGCTCAGTGCGAGGAGTGAGAAGGTCAATCTCGCGCGCTTCGTAAGTATCATCCAACAACGTGCGGATCGCAGGCTTGTAAATTGGTGAGAAACCTTGTGAGGTGAATGAAGTATCTGTTGGCTTTCGCATGAAGATATTCACCTCAACTTCCGTACCATTGACGCATGAAAGTTGATGAATGCTGTTGCCAACTGACAAGAAGATACTAGTGCCATCCTCCAGGGGTTGATCTCTGGAGAATATGTCACCAATCTTTATCAAGTTCTGTCCAAAGGCGCGAGCAACTAATGGCCCTACCACAACTTGGAAACCCTGAGTGAACCGCAAGCTGATGAGCTCTTGAATGAATTCCTGTCGCGACTTGGGAGTCTCGACTAGGTCGTCATCTGCATCCTGCTCGACAGTATACGGATGACGATGGTACTCCGTGTCGAACTGCGTCTTTGAAGGGAAGTACTCTGTGGTGAGAGGCACAGACGCAGGACAACAAAGAGCTTTCCACTTCTGAACCTTCATTTGGGCGATCCGAGGATAAACATGCTGCCATCGACTATATAATACAGTGTCATCGATTGCAAGGCTTTCCGGGTTCGAGGGGTTTACAAGAGTCAGCCACGGAGTTATGGCAGTAGTAGGTGAAAGAGTTGTGGGTAGATCTTGAACGGCATCACTCAGTACACCAGCACGCAGTTTGTTTGTGTATAGCTTCTGTGCATCGTCAGCACGAAGGGCTTCTGAGTACCTGAGGTCGCGATCGTCGTCCCGCTTCGGCTGGCGATTATTAAATGAGGAGCCGATCGTGGTAGACGCGGTCCTCAGCTGCATCGCAGCCACATCAAGGCCGGAATTGTTTCTTTTGAGAATAGGAATACTGGGAGTCATCGGCACCCCTTCAATGATAGTATCAGGGGCGTCTAGTCGATATTTCTGGATCGAAACTGATGATGGGTGACTGGTGATTGTCTGCGGTGAACTTGGACGTAGTTCTGGGCGGATACGAGGGGTTGACGGCTGTTTTCCGTCGCCAGAAGAGACGGCAGAAGCATTGACTGTCTCGGCCTTGATCTCTGCAACTACGGCCTTGGGAGCAGCAATACCAAATCCGCGCTGACCAAGACTGATCTGCCTCATCAGCTTGGGTTGCTTCGCTATTTGTTTGGGAGGTTTCGGCGTTGGTTCAGCGCTCTTTTTGAGACTGGTTGGAGATGGCTTATCGCCATCTGTGATATTCATTGACAACTTCCTTGCCGAAGCACCACCAAGAATCGGTGCCCTTTTCTCAGGGAGTGAGGTTCCATAAAGACCAGAATCCTCCGCCAACTGCCTTCTCGTGATTTCATCCAAGTCCTTGGCATACCTTGATGAATGATGGCGACTGCGGCCATGAGAAATTTTGGCCCGGTGGTCATCGAACTCTTGCAATTGTTTCCAAAGTGATTTTTCACCAGGCCTTGCCAATCTGTCTGGAACGAATCTTTGGAACCCTGATGTGTGTTCGAAAAGACCCTCTGGTGCTCGTCTGCTGGGAATGTAGACAGTGTCGTTGATACCAGTGTTCCGATATTTCTGCGACGATGGTGGCTCAGTGATATTGGCGGGGAAGTGAGTGTCGACTTGCAAAGGTGTCGTTTCTATCTCGTTTGTTTCAAGGACACTTCTCATTTGCAACGCGTACATGCGGCATCGAATGTTGAACTCGTCCTCGTCGTCTTGCATGACCTTGTTAGACACAGACAAGGCAATGCCCTCGTACGAAAGAGCCTCATCAGACGCTCCAGTCCAGAAAGAGACATGAAGCCATTGCGGAAGCGCAAAGCACCATTGGTCGCTTGTCGCCATGGATATAAGGGGGTCAGCACGGCGTGAAAGGCTCATCCCTTTCGAAGGGGAGAATGATTCGCCAAGAGATTGATAGCTTCCTATCACCGGCGTAGGGTGGTTCGGCGTGCTGTCACGACTGTGGAATGATCTTGAGAAACTTGACCGATGAGCATGGCCATGATCATCAGAATACTGCGGGTTACGATACTTGAAAAGAGGCACTGAATGTAGCGGCATTTTAGGCATGCATATCAGATCAATACCAATACCATTCCCCACCAATGCTTCGGTAGTCCTCCGCAAGGTCTCATAGTCTACCTCGAAAACACCAGAGCCAGGACTGATGACCGCAATTGAAATTCCGGTCCTGGTGAGGTCTCTGTCAATATGATCATGGGCAAACTGAGATGAAGCTAGGTTGATCGCTTCTAGGACATTGCCATACATGGCATAAGTTGACTCAGCCTTGACACGAGACGAGGGGGTATCTTTAGGGATAGAGTCCGGACCGTTGATCTCAGCCTGAGCGTTGAGTTTGTGGTGATACAAACTAATATCCCGGCGGAAGAAGTTGAATTCTACCTTCAACTGGTGCAGGATCTTTGTCCATTCCCCACTGCCCATTTCGCTGACTACGACTCGGTAAAAGTCTTTGTATGGTCGGCGCAGCCCAGATGGTTGTATGCCAGTGTAAAAGTCACCAGCGAGCCCATCGAACTCGGCCGTCAACCCCGTATCATATTCTACACGTGCAAAGAGCACGATACTGACCAGATGTTTGGCCTTAAGCATGGCCCATCTCTTGAACAGAGCGGGAAGAAACCCGTTAACGACCTTGTTAAACATGATTTCGCCAGAGCTTTCCGCATCGAATTCCCACATTTCTTTAGCCATCTGGATGAAGAGTACGTATCTCGCTGATTCGCTCCGAAAGATGGGCCGAGTGTCGCGGGTGAAGAAGGCAGAGTGCGTCTTGCGGCTATCGACATAGATTGCAGTGACTTGCGCCTTGATGGTGCCCATAAACAAGACCGATTGGCCTTTGTAAACAGTTCGTCCTGTCAGCTCTCCGACAGTCATTCTCCAAATGTCTGATCTAGACAGGTATTGGTCTTTGAAAGACAATTCTACATGAGAAGCTTCGGTAGCTGGATTCTTTGCGTCCACCTTGGTTGAGATTAGCATCGTGTATTTCATGTTGGGAGGGATCCCTCACCATTGTCAAGAGCACCTGGGAACCTTTCTTCATCCCAAACGCATCAGCAATATGCTTCAAGACATAGACCTCAACGTCAGGATTCCGCGCCTTAGTCTCCTGAGGCATATCTTTGGCGACAAAGAAATACTTGAAGCCCGCGCCATCCCCATTTTGAGTTCCTGACGTTCCCTTGGAAGCATCTTGATTTTGCTTGCTACTGGAACCATGCCCAGCCGAGATCTTTCGCAGGTCGTCCCTCGCAGTCGAGATACACATCAACATTCCAGGCTTCACATCGGCGCCCACTACATCGAAATTGAGCAGGACCTCGTCCCGGGTATAACCTTCGTTGACCGTCACAGTACATCGGCGTTCTATTCTTGTTCGCTTATCATCTTTGATAGTGGAATGGGTCGATATGCTCGCAGGGGAAACAGGAACCTCAGCATGAGAGCGATCTAAGCTCGACTTGCTATACTGTCGCCAGTGCGGCGGTCCCATGCGCGGGACCAGGTTCCTGGTGGTACCATTTCGTGACATGGGATCGGGCTGTCGCTCGCTCGCTATAGAGAAAGATTCGACAGAGCGCGATGTGATCCTGTAGCTCGCATGTTGCTCTGAATGGATTGATCCGATTGACTGAGCCGATCGCGAGGCTGTTGATGGAGAATCGCTTGTCGCAAGCGGGCATGGTCAGTAGCATGAACACTGGAACGTGAGGTTGGCGGTCGCGGCAGAATCATTTCACCGCCTTCCTCAAGCAAGCATCACTGTGTAATATGATTGGGTGCTGCTGATAGCTGTCGTACAGTGCTAAGTGTATTAAAGCTTGGATAAGACAAATCTCGGTTTATGCACAAAGTAATAATTCTTTGAATAAACTTACAGTCAACATTACAGAACCCAGGTATCCGTATATCATGTGGGACCTTTTCTGTTGTCTGTCATCACGCCGTTGTAGATCGCTATAATCGCATAACATAAACAATCTTCGGGGAAGGCACTGTTAATCTCGCATTTATTGAGACTTTCTAGCTAAGAATTGACCTTGCCTCCAACGCCCGTCGCTTTGCGCAGTGATATAATATAGTCACCGCAGCCTTAACGATTGTACTGGAATAAACCTCCAATAAATTTCAAATTTTAAATAGACTTTGTACAGACTTGCTCAATCGAAATCCATGTGAAATCATTGGAAGCAAGGGCGGGTAGCCAAACGGGGGCCAAAAAAAAATGTAAACATCAACAAGAAATGCCTTGTAACAAGGTTGTGGCTTGGATCAGGAAACCGATGGAAGTGTAATCCTTGGAGAGATCAACCTGACTCGTCTGAGTGAGTAGGGTACCCTGTTCTGTGGTCAGTAAAAAGTTAAAAGAGGCCAGTGGGTTTGACTTACACCAAGAGCATACAGCAATGATGGAATAAAGACAAATAAGAAGCCAACCCTCCAGCCAATGGCTCTTGCCATCTGCAATCAGATAGTTGACCAGCAAGACAGCTACAAACATAGTCGCGACCTGGAATAAGTCGAAACTCAAGTTCATGTCGTCGTTGCCCATTCCCCAGCCGATAATAACCAACAGAGGGATCAGAAAGAGGGCAACCTGCATGGAACTGCCGACCGCAACTCCAATAGCCAAATCCATCTTGTCCTTGATCGCAACAGTCACAGCGGTCGCGTGCTCGGCTGCATTGCCTACAATTGGCAACAAGATCAAGCCGACGAACTCCTCTGAAACGCCTCCTGTTTTCGTAACGGCGTCGATAGAGTCAACCATGAACTCGGCGCAAAGGGCGATCAAGACGGTGGCAGTTGTCAGCGTAGCGACTGCCACCCAGAAGTGCAGTTGAGGTTCCTCCTCTTCATCTTCGTCTTCCTGGGACTTTGGCAGTCGGTGAGGGTTCATGAGCATCTTGGAGAGGCGCTCGTTCTCCTCACGTCCAGTCATGCCACCACCGATAAGAGCGCCTGGAACCATGATACCTTGACGGATGTTGCCGCCACCTCCACGCGACCAAGGTTTCGCGGCAACCTTCTGGCCTTCTTGTCGGAAAGTGCTTGAGTGGGTCTTGAGCTGGAACAGCAGGTAGGCCGCGTATACAATGAGAAGAATCACCGCCGTGCCTCGTGAAAGCCGGGCAACATTAGCGGCCGGTGTGTTTTTGGCTTGGTCGAAAACTGTTGGTACGATGACAGAAGCGACTGCCAAGGCGAGCATACTACAGCATTTTGTTAGCAAAATATTAACTAAGCCAGGTCTCGTCAGCTTACCTGGCCGCGGTCTGGGCCACCGTTTCATTGAAGTATTGGGCTTCACGTCGCAGGCCGCCGAAGAAGAAACAGAAGCCAAGTACCAGAAGAAGGTTGCTCAGGATTGATCCCACTAAAGAGGTTTGGACGATAATAACCTTTCCATCTACCAAAGCCAATATAGCCACAATAAGCTCAACGGCGTTTCCGAATGTAGCATTGATTAGACCTCCCAGAACTTCACCGGTCCGTAGAGCGATTTCTTCTGTGGCAAAACTCAGAATGGCGGCAAGTGGGATGATGGCGATGAAGTTGACCACGAACACAGCAATTCGGTTCACGCTGTGGATGTAATTAAGAGCGATACCGACAGGGGCGGCGATGAGAAGAATGTTGATATAGGAATTGAGAAAAGTCCTCTGAAGTTGGTTCCGGACGGTAAAAGGTTCCTTTGGCTCAACATGACGGAACAATTTTGATGACTGACGTCTATCAAGTTTCCTCTTTTCCAGGTCGACATTCTGGTCTGCGGCGGCCGGAACGTCTTCGCGTTTTCTGTTTCGTAGTTGATTCTCATCACCGACAAGTGAGCGCTGTGATGTAGGAATGTCGTCGCTTCCGTCCATGGGCGAACCTCCTCCAACCATTTTCTCTCGATCGTACCCGTCTTCTTTGCTTCTTCTCGCATCCATCATTGTCTCTGCTGTTGACCACTCTCTGGCTGGTCCGCTTCGCCCAGGCTCAGTGACTGCGTGTGTCAACTCTTCTCCAGTTGTCTGGTCTCGGGTACGCTGTTGTCCTTCTAAGCCGGCTTCGGAGAGAGTGCGCGATCGGCGGTTCCAGGCGACGTGACGAAATGGGTTCCAAGATTGATCAGTACTGGTGCGACTGAGGTTGTGCGCTTGGCGCTTGATGTTGAAGTGGTTGACTATCGCGATATGAGTGAGCAAAAAACAATACCAACAAGAATAACAATGAAAAAGGCTATACGTGAGAATTGAAAAATCGGCTGCCGGAGACAGGGCAAATTTGAAAAGTCAAGAAAGGGGACCTTACAGGTAGACATCGCCAAGAACTGGGGTCCAAGTTCAGAGGTGCGTGGGTCAGCGGATGTTGCGTGTGTGCGTGTCACTCACGGCAGTGCAAAGTAAAATAGGTAGGTAAAATAAATAATAAGGAAGAACTGCCAAGAATTCGAGAAGGGGAAGGGAGGGCTGGTGGTGGGCACCGTTTTGTTGATTCTCTTTAGCTTGGAAGCCAACGGTGAGGTCACCCGTTTCTTTCGTTCTCCCCTTTAATAACTGTTCATTTCCCTGAAAAAGGACCTATGTCTCCCTATGTTATGCTACATGTGCTACCCAACTTGTATCACTGGCTGGTTGTTATTAAGAGCGACACGTCAAAGCAGTCCCAAAACCAGATGCTACGCTACCCGCTATCTTACCGCCTGCTACCTAAAACGGCAATAATTCAAGGACTGTGCAAGGCATGGGACTCTAGAGGCCTCCTCCTCTGCTGTTCTGGGTGGGACAATCTTCCAATAAGCTTGATTCAAAGCTTGAATCCTGTCCGACGTTCTTCGCTCTCTGTTCCACTGTTGTCATGGTCAGCCACAAATCACGACGACAACACATCAGGCTTTCACTGCCCTCCCAGGCCGTTGAACAGGTAGAGGTACCTAGTAGCTAGTGTCCATGATTCAGGATGATGCAGCTAGCAACAGACCATTGGTAGGCGTTATTCCAAGCTAATGAAATGACTTGGAACCTGCTGTTGCGGGTCGTCATCATTTCAGACGAGGGTTGGTCCTTGATGGTCGCAGGGGTTAGACTGTGCCAAGCCGGCTAAAGCATGCCGAGCGATCTACCCATGTCTTGGCGATCTGACTAGGTGCAGGATAATCAAGTTATGTCATTAATGCATCTGTTTTATCCAATTGCCTTGATTCTTGGCGCTCACATGGTGCAGTTATTACCGTCTTATTCGCAGTTCTGTTCTGCTGTCTCGGTTTCACAAACGAATATACCGAGTGCGTGCATTCTCTGTAACAAAGTGATCAACGTTGTTATATGTACCACATCTCTAAATTCAATTGATACCAAGAAATAGGTACTCATGTTTTAACTACTAAACAGGTGTGATGAACTTTACTCACTCCCTTTGGCATTAATGTGAGCCACATGTAGATAGCTCAGGTATCATCAAATCGCAATGCTCCAAGAACGCCGTGTATCATGTCTTCGCTCCCTTGGTAATTCCCTTCAGCAACCAATGTGTTGTGTTGCCGCATGCTGGCCAGGCCGCCGTCCCACTAAAACATTCTTCAAATCCGCATTGCTGGGTGAAAAACGCCTCTCCCAAGTATGCATTGCTCGTTTTTACTCCAGTCCAAACTGGTTCAAACGGCCATCCCGTGTCCACCACATTACACCGGCACGTCTTTTCAAATCCAGCTCTCATCAAGATCTGCGCCAACATCTGACTCAGGCAAGGGGTTCTTCCTGGGTCGCCCTCTTTTTCGCGGCTGTGAGTCGGACCTCGCCCGCTTCTTTCGTCCGCCCGGTGTATTTGCTCCTTTTCTTTTGCGTCCTCGATCAAGCATACTATCACCGTCTTCATCTTCGTCTCCACTTGGAGTCGAGGGGTCCATATCCATTTGGTCGCCGTCGTCTGCGATTTTGAATTCCTTGTCGACATTAAGGAGTTCTACGAGGGCGGTGCATTTCTGAATCATCCGTTCTTGGTTCTGAAGTCCGGCCATATGTGCTTCGATTTCGTCCCAGACCTTGTCGCCGTGAACACCTTGGACTTTGACTGGTATCCTGTTCAGGTCCTTGGCCAAGGCCTTGGCTTTGCTGTCATGCCTGCTGTTGCCCATACCATACAGTCGACGCAGATGTGTTCGAGTTTCCCACATTGACAGAAGGATAATCGACGCAGTCGCCAATTGACGAAGCCGGCCTGGTTCAACTTCGGATGCCATCGCCAACGCTGACTTGGGGTCTACTTCCATGGGTAGTACTCCAGGAGTTAGGTTGGCAGAAACTCCAGGTGCTGGCGCCGGGGCCTCGGGTGCCGACGATTGCAGTGTGTCAACACGGACATTGAAGATCTCGGACTCAATAGCCTGCGCCAGTGAGGCACCGGTACTGGTCACCATCTTTTCGATTGCATTGACTGTTGTTTGCAATTCTCCAACTGATTGGTACTCAAAGAAGGCTAAATTCTCAGTGATGAAGCGTGCAAAGGCCATGTGAGACGGGACCTCTTCAGCTGTATCTAATTTGGCGAGGTCGAAATCCAGCTGGCCGCAGAGCTTGTCCAAGAAGCGCTGGCGATTCTTCATCTTACTGATCTTGAGTACCTCCATCAGCAAGTGCAGTTTGGACTGGAAGGGGTTTGTCGTCGCGCCGCGGGTATCTTCCACAATATCCCGCTGGTATGCGAAAGCTGATTGTACTGCCTTGGCATATTCTCGCTCAAGGACAGTCTCGTGCTTCTCATGTAGATAGCGATGCTCAGAGAAGGCCAATTCCGAAATTCGTCGATTTGTCGATGTTTCAAGGGTCATCAAGGTGACACAGGTCTCTTTGGGGTGGGTTAAACCTTGTCGGTTGATGCTGCCCAGAACCTCTGTGGCGAGGAAAGCATGGTCGCCTTGGCCTGAAAGTGCAATGCGGGATATGTACTTCAAGAATCTCTGAGAGGTAGCACTGGCGACATCGTCAAAGTTAGTCCCACCCATAACTGTCAGCTCTCGCTTCTTGCCAGTGGCTGATCCTTCCGCTCCTGTTTCGGACCGTTTCTCTTCAGTAAGCAGAAACTCTCGAAATGACCGCAATATCAACATCTCGAGGCCAGGTGTCTGCTCTTTGAAAACTTGATCAAAGAGTGTGTATAGTTTAGGAACAACATAATTGCGTGGCCAAGCTTGGCAAATCAATCCAAGAGCATCGAGTGCTGACTTGCGGATCTCGAGTGGCTTGGAGGGTGCCGCAAGGGGTACCAGTTTCTCAATGGCTAACAAAGGTACCGAGTCTCCCTTCCATTTGGGAAATTTGGCTCTGAAGGTATTTGTCCACTCGTCCAATTTGCAATGTTTTGCAATCATACCAATCAGCAGGCTGTATCCATAGGTCAATGTGATCGAATTTTGGTCAATGGGTCTTGCCTGTATCTGTTCGATTTTCAACAGGCTGGATAGCAGGCCACCAATTAGTGGAGTGTAGACGTTGAGCAGTCCGCATACCACCTGAGTGCAAGCTACCAAATCATCCAGGGGGTTTCGCTGGCTGACCTTGGAAAGAGCTTTCAGTAGGTACGCGCGTACTTCTGACAGGAACTCAGTATGAACACTGGTCAAAGTAGGCAAGACCCGACGATAGACAATAGTCACATGCCGAAAGGCGGCCAGTTCCTCGGGCTTCGAGAAGTTTGCCAAATGCGGCAGCAAAAGCCGAATCTGTTCAAAGTTGAACAGTTTAGGCTCCGCGTTTGCAAAGATTGTAAGCACTTGCAGCGCATCGCGCCCAGACGGAACAGTAGGGTCTTCGGGGTCAAGGTTGTCTATCAATCCAAACATGTTGGCGACGAGCTTAGTGCAGACCGTAAAGGGCCCACTCAAAGACTTGTCTTTGGGCTTGAGAATGGATCGGAACACCTTGTCGAGCATTTCGGTAACCGTTCCAGATTTGACAGTCTGTATAACAAGTGACACGTGTTCGTTGAGTGATGTCTGGTATACAGCGGTCCCCTCGCCTTGGTAAAATGGTGCAAACCAAACCTCCTCAATCATCTGGCGGGCTAGATCGCGAACGGTATCGTCAGGATCCTGCACTCGGCGCAACAATCCGTTCGCTATCATGCTGCGCAGTGTCTTACTGGGGTTGCGGAGATAAATATCGCGAGTGAGTTTCATTGCACGCTTCCTTACACCAAGACCATTGTCCTGGAATCGATTGACGATCATTGGTGTTAAGGAGGATTCGAGGCGAGGGCGCATCGCCATGCAGTTGCCTAAGAGACCGAGCGCCGAGTCTCGCACTTGAATAGAAGGGTCGCCTGCGCATTCTAAGATCAGGTCAATGACAGTCGAGTCGCCATCCAAGATCGAGGGATCGGTCTCTAAAACCTGGTTAACACTCTTGAGGCTCCTGCTCCTGACTGTGGCTTGGTCACTGGCCATGGAACCAAGCAGGATATTCAGGATCTTGCTGAAGGCTTCACATAAAGGTGAACGCAACAAGATGATCGAGTAAGAGAGTTTGGCCTGGTTCGGTGAGACACTTTTAAAGGTGTACTCGTTAACAAGCCACCTGCGGTCTTCAACCATCATCCTCACACGATAAGCCATACGTCCCAATTCCTCGTCTCGATCCTCATCCTCGTCGTTATAAGAATCGTAGCCAGTGTGTACCTGAGATGCCCAGCCTGCAACCAGAAACGAGATGGCACTTGACAAGTGTGGATCTTCGTTACTTCTGTTTTGCACATATTCCAAGACGAGCCTGTAAGGCCCAGCCCAAGCTACAAGCTGTTCCACGCGGGTCTTGTGGTCCAGTGCTTGATTGGCCAGGTCGGCGAGGTATTGTGACAAATCATCAGCTTCATTGCCTTCTGATGAGTTTGTAAGTCTTTGAACATGTGAACGTAGACGCGAAATGGCAGCACTCAAGCCACCCAGCAGCTCCAGGGCCATGTTCTTCGCCGGAGCAGCAGTCTTCGGGGCTTCGAAAAGTTGCACCATCAATACCATCAACAGGCGAAGGAGAAGCTCGGCAGACGGCCAATCCGGTGAATCAAGGCAAGTTGTAAAATCCTCGACGAAGAGATCAAGCAAATTTCGGTAAGGAGTATCGCCGGATTTTGTGGAACCAACGGCACGCTTGACGATAAAACTTATCACGTATGATGCATTGCGCTGCGCGGCATCGGTGAGGGGAGCGACGGAAATTTCGAGATCCCTAATAGCAACACTATGTTGTTTGGCACCCTGGACCTCACTCTTAATAGAGGAAACAAACTGTTTAACGCCTGAAGGTGCGCTGTCGTCATCATCCGAACCTCCTTGTTCGCCATCGATGTTTCGCAGTAGCTTATGGCGATCGCGGTTCTTGTTGTCGTCCACTCGCCCGGAGCTGGCTTGAACCAGTCTCATGATCAGAGCAGAAACAGGCTGGATACTTCCTCCATCAGAGAGTTTGAATTGGCGAGCACTTTGCTTGCCAACAGGCAGCTTTTCAAGTGAAGTGAGAATTTCATCGAAAATACCTTGGCGCTGCTCGGGCTTGATTAGGAATATTTGGGACAGCATATCCATTGCGACAGAACGGAGCCCATCGAACTTTTGAACTCCAACGACAGAGTCCTTTTCGAAGTAGGCATTTTCCATGAAGATTAGCCGAGATGCAGTGTATTCGAGCGAATTGATCACAGTCTCCGATAGCTCGATCTTGGTGACAAGCTCTGCCAGCAACGCAAACAACTTCTGGCAGCAAAGAAACACTGACGTGATAGGTTTCTTACTTTTTGAGAGAGTCTTGAAAACGCCTGACGCGGGTCCGGAAGGCCGAAGTTCCACAAGAGGCATGACAATGTCCTCGGTGACCTTTCTGAAGATGTCTACACTCTTCTGGATGATGGTTTCGGAGTAGAGCTGCTTGTCCTCTCGGCCACCGGAGAGGATACGAAGACATGTACGAGCCGACTTCAGCATCGTCTCCACCTCGGAAAGCTGCTGTACCCACGCGTCAACCGCCTCCTCATTCCAAGTCTCGTCAACTCGTAGCTCCAAATTTTCGACCTGTTTTAAGCTTGCATCACTCAGCTTCATTATCTGAACCAGGTGTTCCACAGGGACTTGGTCGAAACATTTCAGGGTAATCGCCTTTTGAATTGCGCCATGCATTTTCTGTTGCGAAGAGGCGGTCATAGCAACCTCTTGATCTGGTGTCATGGAAACGACTTCTTCATACCCTTGCTCGTCCCCCAGCGCTCGTCCTACTGAGCTAAAGACTGTGCGCATGAGTTTTTCAAGCGCATGGAGGGCTGCCTCACTCCGTTGGCGTTGGTCGAGGCTTTCTCCAATGAGATCTTGGCTGTCGGAGTACGCTTGCTGACTCTGCTTTCGAACGGAGAGATGATGCAAATCCTCGGACCTTTCTTTGACTTCGATATATTCTTCGCGATTGATATTCGCACGAGGAAGTTCGATTCGAAACGTGCCATTTTGGTTTATTTCCATGTGGTCCTGCGCAGAAGACTGGGCGAAAGGGGTTGGAAGCTGGGATAACGGCTGGGTATGTTGCTGCTGGGGTTGCTGGTGCACTTGCTGCGCGGCAACAACTGAAGAATCCACATCAACATAGGTGGATGGGTCAAATTGCCTCTTAGACGGTACAACAACTTCGATCCTGACCGAATTCGACTTGTATGCCTGAGAGTTATGGACCGGTAGGGCGTGCGGCTGCGGAGGGTTCGGAGAATTGACCGAGGACGAGCGTTGTTTAGGGGTCGAGTGGCCTCCAGCTTGGCCGTTCAGCTGTTTCCCCTCAGAAGCACCAGGCTTCGTTGTCTTGAAATAGCTTCCCACTTTATCAAAAACACTTCTTGTGACTGGCGATAGGCCTTCCATTAGGCTCTTTCCAGGAGGCTGAGATGCGATGGTTCTCGAGATGGGTGTAAACTTGCTATTGGTCGGTCAGAATGTCATCAATGCCAATTTACAAGAATTGATATCGTACTAATGCGTTCGCTGGCTGGGTTTTATATCCTGGAGGACATGTTCGACGGCTTGCTTGACGTTGCGCGGCATCTGGGGGTGAGCGGCGGCTTCTCTGTTCAAGCTGTTGAATTCGTGCGCTTGGAACAAATCGTTCAACGGAAGTGCAGGGCAACCAGAACCTAGGACGGGGTCGGGGATTATATCTGATGAAGGTCAGCGACAGGGCATGTCGTAAAGTCGTGGTAACTAACCAGGAATGAAAGGAACCGTCGAGGTCTGCGGTGAGTAGGGCAAAGCTTCCTGCAGTGTGAAGGGGCGAGTGCGGTTGATGGCAGGATTGTTATTGTTAGTCCCCGTTTGAGCAAACAGCCCGTTTGAGGGCCCTCCATGTTTATTGGGATGCATATTGTTCATTATCCCAAGCGGGAAGGCGAGCCATCACAGAGCGTGGTTCAGGAGGAAAGAGCGAAAGGGCGATGGCGCATTGGAGGATCGCAAATAGTGACTGGGCTCTAACGAGTATCAATAGACACGCTACGAGCGAGCGTGTCGCTCTCGTTGGGTACGTGCGAGTAAGGTTTCGTGGGAATGCAAAAGGGGAAAACGGTGCGAATTAATTGCGGCTAAGTAAGCATTGTTTGCTGACTTTGATAAAGAAGAAGGTAAATGAATGTGAACGGCGAGGTCGAAACCACCTACCGCAAAGCTTTGAAAGACCAACACGGATGGTCAGCCTCGTGAGCTTGCTCTTTCCTTTGTTGTTCGATTGGCGCATTTATGGTCTGTGCGCCAGGCACATTCCCAATCAGCGTTTATTCCATTGGCCCCACTTTCGCCTTGCTGTTTTTTCCGGCAAGACCCTGGCACAGTTAGTCCTGCCTGTGTTGCATCTTTGTTTTTGAGCCTATGATGAGCGGGCCAAATTTTTGTCTCTAAAATTATTTGATCACCTTGCGCATCGTCCTCATAAGCAACTTCTTCAATTTCTCCAAACTTAGTCAGACCGCACTTGCACACAATGGCTGCGATTGGAACTCTTGTCTTTTGTACCGACTGTGGTAACCTTTTGCCAGCGACCAAGGGTACGCAGCGAAATGTTTTGCGCTGCGAATGCTGTGGCGCTGAAAATCGAGGTTTGTTTGGTTTTAGGATCGTGGATAGCGACAGTTTTTAATCCCCAATATAGATACCGGCTCTAAAGTCACAGTCACGCAAACGAAGCCCTCGGATTTCCCTTCATTTCTGAGACAAAAGCTGCAGTCAAGCGTCCAATCCGTCGAGAAGCACAATTTGCAAACCGAGAGCACCGCGCACGAAACCTGCCCCAAGTGTGGTCGCGAGGAGGTCAAGTATACTACTGTTCAACTGCGCAGTGCAGACGAAGGCTCGACAGTCATCTACAGCTGCGAATGCGGTAACTCGTATGAAACCCGGGATCCTTCTATTGATATATAATCCTAACATTTTACTTTTAGGTGGAATGAAAACAACTAGACGTAATACTCGACAATGCGAACGCATTCATAAATCATGCAGCAGCTCCTGTGGACTCGGGAATCAAAGCATACTCAGCCTCTCCACCCTTCTCGTACTCGGCGATATCCAGCGCAACAATACAACTCTCTCGAACAACCTTTTCCTTGTCGTGCAGGAACTTCCTTAGGGTATCTTCAACACCATCCTTTTCGCCCAAGCTTCCAAGTGCCTCGGCCGCCTCGTGGCGTACCATGCTGGCCTCGTTGGTGTTACTCAATGCCTCAGTAAGGGCGGGAATGGACGCAGGATGCGATAGCTGGCCGAAAACAAAAGCAATCTCGTGACGGAACAGGGCGGACGAATCGGATAGTCCCTTTGCGAGGGCGAGGACGGCAGGAGTAGCAGTTGGCAGGTCAGGGGGAGAGGCGAGATCTCGGAGGGCGAACATTGCGCGGTAACGGGAGAAGAGATGCGCGTTTGTGTCCATCAGCTTTCGGCCAAGGTCTTCAACCTCGGCCTCCTTGTCGGATTCGGGCATTGGGGGCGCAGGATCGATAGAGGCAAAGTCACTAGAGCACAATGTTAATTAGGGGCAACCCAACATATGATTTACCAACCTAGGGCGCAGCTTCTCTTTTTGTCGCTCCGCCGAGTTCTCCCACTCGATGCGCTCAATGGCAATCTCGCATGTCTCAACAATGCTAATATCCTCCTCCTTGCGATCACGGTATTCGCGAAGGATATCCAGGTTGTCTGCCCAGCCCAGGGCACCGAGGGCCTCAGCGGCTTCATGACGGCACATGGGGTCCTCCTTAAGATCGGAGAGAACCTGTCGCAGAGGCTTGACGGCGGCAGTGTTGCCCGTTTGTCCCAGACAGTATGCAAGTTCGTGCTTCAACAAAGCCGAGGGCGAAGCGAAGCCGGCGGCAATGGCCTCAATGGCAGCGACCCTTGTAGCATCGTCATCGGCAGTGGTCGCAACGTGCTTCAAAGAAAAGAGAGCACGGAAACGAATAGGTAGAGGTGAATCCTCGGAGCAGAGAGACTTCTTCAAGCTCAGGACCGTGGAGTCGGCTGAGTTTGAGATTTCTGGAGTATCAGCAGAAGGCGACATTTTGGGTATCAAATTTGGGAAATTCGTGATGATCGCAGTGTGCCTGAAAGTCAGTTCAGAATAAATTCTTCGCGGGGTCCGGCTTATCTTATCTCAGATGGAATCAAAATACCCCGCCACCCTCAGTTTTTTTTGCATCTACCTAGATCGGCGACAAACCGGTCCGATATCCGGCGGGCTTTGTACCTTCTCTTATTCTTCTACTCACTTGCGAAATAAGATATTAGTATTTAAGTGACTTGTAAGAAAGAGATAATTGCGAATTATCAATAATGTTTTCCGTGTTTCCCCCACACCCCTTTTTTTTTTGTTCACGCCGTAGTTATCGTTTGATATCAATGATTCATGTCCTGCTTTTTGTCTTCGACAATTTGTGTCAGAATAGAACGATTTCCCACTGACGAGGCTTTTGAGATCACACCTATATTCCCAAATAGTGAACAAAAGAAATACAGAAACGAATATGAAAGCATAAGACTTACACTATCCCCTATGAAAGTCCAAGGATCTGCCACTCCAGTCACGTCTTAAGCGTATGTCCATTACCCGACGCTTGCTAAGCAACAAATCAACGCTTACCCTAGAAACAACCAATCTATCTTTATCAACAACCTACCTTACCTAACCTTCTTTCAACTTCATCTGAAGACACTTTTCATTCTTGAGCCGCAATTTGACCTTGAAAAATCCACGGCTATTTGCTTCTTTTTCTGCTTTTCTATCTTTCCAGCAATCCAACAACGCACTGTTGACGAACTACTCAATTAGCATTATTAAGCTTCGGCTTCTAACTCGCCACCTCCGACTCACCATCACTCAAACATAACCACAACTTCAGAAACGTTTTCATACCACAACAGCCATGGCACCGTCTCTTGAAACACCGGAGTCCGTCGACGATGTTTTCGCCAACCCAATCAAGCAGAAGCCACAACTCGTCGCGCCAGAACCTCAAAATTGCGTCGGCCCCGACTCACAGCAGGCTGGTAAAGCGGACTCATGCGCCGGATGTCCGAACCAGGCCATTTGTGCTTCAGCACCAAAGGGTCCAGATCCTGATATTCCAGTAATCTCCGCGCGATTGGAGAATGTCAAGCACAAGATCCTAGTGCTCAGTGGAAAGGGTGGCGTGGGCAAGAGCACATTTACCTCATTGTTAGCCCACGCGTTTGCGACAAATCCGGACAGCAATGTAGGTATCATGGATACTGATATCTGCGGACCCAGTATTCCCAAGATGATGGGTGTTGAGGGAGAGACGGTTCATGTCAGCGGTACAGGATGGTCACCTATCTGGGTTATGGACAACCTTGCCGTTATGAGCATTCAGTTTCTACTACCGAACCGGGACGACGCCGTAATCTGGCGGGGTCCCAAGAAGAACGGTCTTATTAAACAGTTCCTCAAGGATGTGGAGTGGGGTGACCTTGACTTCTTGCTTGTCGACACACCTCCAGGTACAAGTGATGAACATCTCAGTGTGAACTCGTTCCTGAAGGGAAGTGGAATCGATGGCGCTGTCATGGTCACAACACCACAAGAAGTCTCGCTTTTGGACGTACGAAAGGAAATCGATTTCTGCCGTAAGGCTGGTATCAAAATACTGGGTCTTGCAGAGAACATGAGTGGCTTCGTCTGTCCCAAATGTTCAAATGAGAGTCAGATCTTCAAGGCTAGCACAGGAGGTGGGCGTGCCTTGGCCGAGGAGATGGATATTCCCTTCTTAGGATCAGTACCCCTGGACCCCAGAATCAGGATGGCGTGTGATTACGGAGAGAGTTACTTTGACTCGTTCCCAGATAGCCCGGCATGCCTCGCGTTCCAAGGAGTAGTTAAGAACCTTGCGATGCAATTGGGATTGGATTCCCAAGATGTGCTCCCGGACGAGTAGACAGACTTATCAACCTTACGCTTTTATGTATGTCATGATATATGAATTTTGTGCCCCACCGTATGTACCTGCCCATTTGTTTCGTTTGCCTACTCCGACTTGAGCTTGTCAGGAATCTCCTCCAGCTCTTCTGCCGTCTCAATATCGATAATTCGTCCAACCTCAGCGGTGTTTCGCATCAACTCCTTAGCGCCGGCATAAAGCATTCTAATCTCGGCATTGCATGTAACGGGGAGGTAGAAGAGGAGCACATATGGTACAGATAGCCGTCCGTCACCCTGTATAGTTGTTAGTATCGCACGCCTTTGGTAGGAGATCGATCGGACGCACCATGGTGAGGGGGTAGCTCAGGAGGATGAAGCGGGGGGCATGGTCTGGAAGGTCATCGCCAACCTCTTCGAGAGATGTATAAACGGTCTTGTCTTCGTCTTGTCGGATCTCGTAGGTGTGCTTATCGATCAGGTCTAGAGAAGGGGGTGATCAGTGGGGAGCTCAAGGGAGTATGGACAGTGAAGTCACATTGAGAAGACGTACATACAGATAACAGCTTGAGGTCCCTTAGCTCGGGAAGTAGTAAGGCGAAACTTGCGGAGGTGGTCCTTTGACTCTCCAGAGAAGGTATACAGTCGCGATTCGGATGCCTGAGCATGTAGTGTTAGCGGGTGAATGCAAGATGCTTAAAAGGTTGGGTAGGCACCATTTTTGAGTGTTTGTTTTCTAGCCCTTTCAACAAGTGACGGCTTTTTTGTAGTTATATCAAAGATGTGATTGATGTCAATGTGCGCAGCTACAGTATCAGGCAATCCATGGTGGTGAAGTGAAAGCCCCGCCAAAGGGTATCCCTACTAAAAGAGCACCCACATTGCCCCGCCATCAGCTAGCGAGTAAACGTCATCTAGGGTCATGTATCCACTTCTGACGCGCACCCACTTTTAACGCACTTTTTGCGATAGTAATTTCCTAACCCCCTTATAATTGTTCTTTTAAAAATACTATTTATTATTATTAGAAGAAATCTAGATTTTTAATATAAATACTTTTAACCCTAAAGAATATAAAGCTATTATAGAAATTTAAAATTAAATATAAAATAATATTTTAATTTACTAATATATAAAAAAATATAGGTTTTTTAAGCTTATTTTTTATTATAAATTAAATAATATAAAAATATATAAAATAGCTTATTAAAGTTAATAGTTATTATTTTTTAAGTAAAAAAAGAAAATTACTTTATTTATTAAATATAAAGAAAATTATAATTAGACTTTAATAAAAATTAAGCTATATAAGCTTATTAATATAATTATATATTTTAAATTAATAGACTTTAAAGTTAATTATTATTAATTAAATAAATTCTTAAGATAATATAAAAATATTAATTTAAAGAATTTTAAACCTTTTAAATATATTTATTTAAAAGAGATTACTTTTAAAGTAATTTAATAATTTTATATTAATTTAATATAGACTATAAAAGACTTTTTAATTAGCTTAAATTAAATATATAATATAAATTAATATAGCCTTTAAGAGTTTAATTTAAAATTAAATAAAATACTTAATATAGCTATTATATATAAATCTATTATTACTATAAGTAATAATAAGAGTTAAATAATAATAATAAAGTTAAAAAATATATAAAAAATAGCTTTTTTACTTATTATAATATTTATTAAAAAAAACTTATAAGAATAGTAATTTCTTATTATTTTTTTTAATTAAAAATATAATATAATAAAAAATAATTAAGCTTTTTAAGCTATATATTTAAAGTAATTAAAAGAGATTTTTTTATTAAAAATAAAGCTAAAAAAATAAATAAATTAATAAATTCTTATTTTTAATAGCTTTATAAATTATATATTAATTTTATTTTATTTTCTTATTTTATTTTATAGAGTTTAAATTATATATTTATTATTATATTTATTATATATTATATAGCTATATAATATAAATATATATTTACTATTAAAAATAGTATTTTATTAATTTATAAGGTAATTTATTAATATATAAAATAATAATATAATTAATAAATAATATTTCTTTTAATTATATAAAAAAATAAAATATAAAGCTATTATAAAAAAGAATACTATTAATAGTTTTTATAATATAAAAA